>NC_141032.1:10757500-10952500 GCF_052040795.2 Danio rerio
GAATTATTTTCCTGGTGAAGAAAACACCCTTCACAGCTGCCAGATCAAGAACACTCTTAAGGATTTAGGTGTATGTGTGTCAAAGTCAACAATCAAGAGAAGACGACACCAGATTGAATACAGAGGGTTTACCACAAGATGTAAACCTTTGGTGAGCCTCAAAACCAGGTAGGCCAGATTAGAGTTCTAAAAAAGCCTTCAAAGTGCTGGAACAACATCCTAAAGACAGATGAGACCAAGATCAACTTGTACCAGAGTGATGGGCAGAGAAGAGTATGGAGAAGGATCATGAACTTAAGCAGTGAAGCATGGTGGTAGTGGTGACATGGCGTGGACATGTACGACTGCCAATGGAACTGGTTCTCTTCTATTTATTGATGATGTGACTGTTGACAAGAGCAGGAGGATGAATTCTGAAGTGTTTCAGGCAATATTTTCTGCTCTTATTCAGCCAAATGCTTCAGAACTCATTAATTGGCGTGTCACAGTGTAGATGGACAATTACCCAAAGCATGTTGCAAAAGCAACCAAAGAGTTTTCGAAGGGAAAGAAGTGGAATGTTATGCAATGGCCAAGTCAGTCATCTGACTGAATCCGATTGAGCATGTATTCCACTTGCTGAAGACAGAACTGAAGGGAAAATGCCCTAAGAGCAAGCAGAAGCTGAAGACGGTTGCTGTAGAGGCCTGGCAGAGTGTCACCAGGAATGAATCCCAGCGTCTGCTGATGTCTACGCATTCCAGACTTCAGGCTGTAATTGACTGCAAAGGATTTGCAACCAAGTTATTAAAGGTGAAAGTTTGATTTGTGATTATTAGTCTGTCCAATTACTTTTGGTCCCTTAACAAGTGGGAGGCACATATGCAAATTCCAACACCGTTCACCTGATTTGGATGTAAAAACCCTCAAATTAAAGCTGACAGTCTGCAGTTAAAGCACATCTTGTTCGTTTCATTTCAAATCCATTGTGTTGGTGTATAGAGCCAAAAACATCTGTCCAAATATTTATGGACCCAACTGTAGGTGTGATGTCACTGATCCAGTGCCCACTCTGTCATCTCACAGCCTTTTACTAAATGTAAATACTTGATTTTTAAGCATATACCGATAAGGATAGAATCAGAAAAATGTCAGTTATTCTCTAAGGAAGCTCAAATAAACCACACCACATGTCTCTGGAGGTAGAAGCGTGCAGGTTTATGAATTTAGGTAAATCGTAATATAAATCAGGTTGAAAACTTGTCCACAGCAGTGGACTGTTTTACAGATGTGTTTGCAACATCAAAGTATCAATATATCAATTTCACTACCATCTTATCCAAGTAGGGAACTAAGTAGGTTTTAAAATATGTTCCACTCTCACAGAAGTCCTGCACATGGATGCAGTTGGTAAAGCAGTGCTGGAGTCATTCAGTACACATGCATACCTTACTGAAAGACTCTGAAACATGGTAATGGGTGTGCAGATGTATTTAAAATGAGTTTAAATGTAAAACTGATAGAGAACAAGATTGTATTGTGCTCTACAAAAATTGAAAATTCCCCATGTCATTGGAACTTATTGGAAGTTTTTTTTTTTTTAAATCTGAAAAAAAATGAAACAAGGCTTATGACTGTAATACAAATTTTCTTGTTGCGATTTTAAGTGTTAAAGTTTTTATCATGATATACGGAATAATCACAATATTGACTTAAGCTGCAAAAAAAGTTACTTTTAACAGGTATAATAAGAAAAGTTACTTAGTGAGCTGCTTTATTGTATATACATGTTCAGAGTTGGATTATAAAGTACAACAGGTAATGCTTTACAATAAAGTCTAATCAGTAAATGTTACTGCATAAAAATAAATAAGAAAGGGTAAGATTTATTATAGTTACTGTGTTCATATTAGTTTGAAATACAACTGAATATTATAACTCCATTCAATAAAACCGTTATGAATTGTAATCAGATTATGAATCTGATTTTAATGTGTTATTAGGCATTAACTTGGATATTAAAATCATCTAAAAATAACAATTGTGTTTTAGTTCAATACGTTATATGCCGAAGCATGCTAATAGGACTTTTAATTTGCCAGTAACCTGGGTTAATTGTTTCCGGAAAATTGTACGCCAATGCAAAATTGGCGCATTTTTCTTTAAAAATCAGCGATTTCCACTGGCTGAGTGATATCAGATATAAAGTGGATCTCAGATTGTATAAGATGCACTGCATTAAATAGCATTTCCTCCCCCGCCATGTCTTTATAATATGAGCATTTATTTTACCCTCAGTTTATTCAATGGAGCTTCTGCGCTAGACTGCCGATTTTGACAGGCGCATGCGAGAAAACGGCTTTTTGTCTGGTTTTACGCTTGAGAAACTAAATGAACAAATGCCAAAGTCTGTTTAACTGATTGTATTTGACTTGCATTACAACATCAATGCTGTAAAAGAAACTATATAAAATGGAAAAAAACTCACAGTAACTGGTCACTGGAAGTTTATCAGTATGGGAAACGCACTAGCTCGGCTTACACCCCATTAACTAATATTAACTACTGAAACCTTATTTCACAGTATTAACAAACAACGGGCCTATAAATAGTCACAGAATTTTTTTATCAATATTTCATCTGCATACATTAGGTCAGATATTAAAATGTTTGAACTATTAGGCTAATCAATCAATCAAGTCAAGAATTTGATCCCTGTTTTGAATCCTCTACAAATACAATGTAAATACTCTAAAAAGCACTTTAAAAGTTTACATGATAAGACATTATTCAGAATATTTAGAAGTGCCTGCACTATCAATATTGTTCATAATCAAGATATTTTTAATTGTTTAATACAGGAATACAGTTTAGGTCAGAATTATTAGCCCCCCTGAATTATTCGCCCCGTTTAATTTTTTTCCCCTATTTCTGTTTAACGGAGAAGTTTTTTTTCAACACATTTCTGAACATAATAGTTTTAATAACTCATTTTTAATAACTGATTTATTTTATATTTGCCATGATGAGAGTAAATAATATTTGACTAGATATTTTTCAAGACACTTCTATACAGCTTAAAGTGACATTTAAAGGCTTAATTAGGTTAACTGGGCTGGTTAGGGTTATTAGGCAAGTTATTGTATGACAAGGATTTGTTCTGTAGACTATCAAAAAAAATTTGCTTAAAGGGGCTTATAATTTTGTCCCAAAAATGTTTTTATTCAAGCCGAAATAAAACAAATAAGACTTTCACCAGAAGGAAAAGTATTATCAGACATGCTGTGAAAACTTCATTGCTCTGTTAAACATCATTTAGGAAATATTTAAAAAATAAAAACAAATTCAAAGGGTGGCTAATAATTCTGATTTCAACTGTATGTCTAGCCCCAGCTAATGATAGAAACACATTTTGTTGTCATGTTTCTAGTCCAAATGACTAAAAATTCTTAAATTAATGAGCATTTTCTAGACAAACAAAAATATTGACTTGTATATTAAATATTGAAATAATATGGCAAAATTAAGTGAGTTTTTTTTTCTTGAAATAAGCTAAATAATCTGCCAGTGGGGTAAGCAAAAGAATCTTATTTTTCCTTTTGACAAGATTATTTTACGTGTTTTAAGGGAAAAGACAACATTTTTGTACTAGACACAACACAAAAAACTTGAGTAAAAAGCTTTATTGCAGTGAAGAAATCTATTTTAATGCTGAAGATTGAGCTCATTCGCTGTAGTTAATAAATCTTTTCCTCATGTCTTAGTGGCACAGAATGCCCACAACTCAGGAGACGGATGGATTTCAGGTGAAGAGACCAGGAGATGTGAATGTGAAATGCACTCTGCTTCTCATGCTGGACCACCAGGTATTACATGCACATCCTTTATGATACATGCTTTTATATTATTTGATTATTTTCAGCTGCCTTTAGTTTAAGAAATATAATTATTTTATTTAATTGTTGCTTTTGTAATGTAGTATAATCATTACATAAATGATTTTGAGAACAAAATGCTAATAAAAATAGTATACCTCTAGGAAAATATTATATCTCTAGAAATGTAAATATCACCGCAATACTATTGGTTTTGTTTGTTCCAGAGCATAGTATTGGATGTTTTTAATAATATTATGAACTTTTGTCTTCTCCTTGTACTTGATTAAGCCTCCACAGTACAAGCTGGACCCACGTCTGGCTCGACTGCTGGGTGTCCACACTCAGACCAGAGCCAGTATCATGCAGGCCCTGTGGCTCTACATCAAGAACAACAAGCTGCAAGATTGCCACGAGAAAGAGTACATTAACTGCAACCGATACTTTAGACAGGTATGCAAAAATTGGTTGGTTTTAAACGTTTTTTTAACCCATTTTATTTATAAGTAAATAATGTCTTAAAGGTGCCATAAAATGTATTTATTCAATGTTAAATTGTGCATTTATACAATATGTTAAATTGAAAGCCAAATAATCATACTTCAGTTGTCAAAAAAATATTTTGATAAAATGGAGATGCCCTGTTAAATGGCAGTCTTTTCAACTGAAATGCTTGATATGTGGTATATTTTAGCTTAGTTTAGTTTATTTTAGCTTAGTCTTTTTGCCAAAAGATTTAAAAAATATCAATTTACATTTTTAAGCATCATTTTTTTTTTTGTCAAATTTTAATTATAATTAGGGTTTGCTTTGGGTTGTTTTTTTTTTTTTTTTTTTTTGGGATGAAATCTAGGCTAAGTTGTAATTACACTTGACAAAATGGGCTGGTAGAGATGTATTTAGTTTAGTTTTGTGAGTTTAACGAAATGTTAACTATGAAAACAGGCATGCTTTAATATTACCCTTTGCATAAACTTTTATAATTGTTTTTATTATATTCTATTTATATTTATTGGTGCTTTTTGTAGAGATTATTATTCACTGTTTTAACCCAAAGAATGAGCCGTCTGTCAGATGAAGAAGAGCTGGAGTCAGAGATTCAAATAACAAATGAAGTTTACTGAAGATAGTTTGCAGTTTCATCAGCAGAAGCCAGCTGCAACGCTCGCAATGAGTTCCTAGGCCGCTCTGCCTTACAATCACAAATCAATAACAATTATACTTTCACTTAACATCATTAACTGCGTCACACATATGAGTTTTTTAACCTGATTGGTTGAAACACAGATAGACTAGAAAAATTTCCACGTGGGGTTTGTGCGTACAATTCTGAACAACATCTGAAGCATATAATTGTCAGAAATCCACTAGACTGTTTAGAGCTGACTCCAGATCTGTGAAACGGATCCATAATCAAATAGAACACACACACTTAAAAGTATAATCTGTTTCTTATCCAAGGCTGAGTGTATTATCAGCCGTCTTCAACAAAACTGGTTAAAAACCGGATTATCTACATTCAGGCCGTTATATCTTTTATACACACAGTCTATCTTGAATAAAAAGTAGAATCACTTTAAAAGAATTAACCGTAAAAACAGCAAAATCACTTTAAACATTTTACATAGTATTAACTCTTGCTTCCAGTCCTCAGCCCTCAGTTCCACTCAAGGTCTCTGTAACCTCTGACCTAGTTTGGTGGCTCCTGAAAATAGTTATAAAGAGACAGGCAAATGCACTGAACATTCTTATATTAAGTAGTGTTAACACATTCATTCATTTAAATCAGTTCAAAGTTGAATACTCATTCAAATAATAAAATAATTATATTTAATAAAACTAATGAGAAACAGGATGATGAGAAAAGGATAATAGTTGATCCATGCTGAGACTGATTGGAAGGTATAAATCCGAATCCTTCATCCTACACTGCAAAAAAAATATATTAAGAGCTGTGCGATATGACATGATGCATAAATGTGGATTTAACACTCATCCAATTACAAGTGTTTGTTGTCTTGTTAGCCAAACATGCCAAATATCACAATATACATGTTAAACTAGCAAATGATACATTTAAACAGACTTTATGCCTCTTCAGGTTGGCATTGAATAAATATATGATCAATATTTCGCATTTTGACACCCTGTAAACAGATCCAGTGTGGTCATGCAAGTCTGCCTGCTTCACAGAAAGTTTATTTACTCTTCCTTAAAGCCTGTATCGTTTTCAAAATGAGAGTCCCACCTACATAATAACTATAATAGAAGCTTTATTACATTAACCATTTAGGGGAAAATATATCATTATCTTATTTGGTGACATTTTTGCCAATAAAATACTGATGCAGTGTGGATATTATTATGGCCTTCTGTGGGTTGTCACAGTTTGTGTTTGCCCTGTTTTTGACTGGGATTTTACACCCAGGATTTACATGGGAACAAAGAAACATTGGCGTTTGAGACCAATGGTGTGTCATTTTGTACTGAACTTTTATTATTCAGCTTGGTGTAGATGTATACAGATTTTCATTTTTTATTTTTTGGCATCTTTTAACAGAGTTTTCCTTTAATGTCCACTTGTAAGTGTCTTTGGACTCACTGTTCAAGCTTGGCTAACAAAGCTCTTCAGTTTATTTATTTAGCTGCAGTGTGTATGTGGCCTGTAACACATAGGAACAGAAGAAACCCTTATATCTAAGCTTTGTATTAAACAATTAAACACTTGCTGCCACAACATGTTTTGTCTTGCCTGTAAGAATTGGTATTGCTGGCACAGCTGTGCACTGGTTCACATCATCCTGACCTGTCGACCGAGGTGTTCCCTAGGGCTCGGTTCTCAGCCCGTTTCCTTTTGTAGTCTATATACTTCAACCTTATCCCCTCCAGTTATATTATGAGCTCCTATCTTACTTTGGAACTTCCTTTCATTTTGAGATCTCTCTTCAAACTTCTTAATCATACAACAGGCAGAGACCAAACTAAACATAGGATAAAATATCATGGGAAGTTGATATGGCTTACCTTGCAGTGCATCATTTAGAAGACCTTAGCAAATGTTTAGAATCACATAGCGCTTAGTAGCATCAAGTTTTGTTGAACACCTGTCGTCTTCAATATATATGTACTATTTACAGCATAGCATGTTCTCTGCAATGACAACCAAGGAGAGGTTCTAATAATATAAGAGGGGCTAATAATATTGATCTTAAAATTGTTTAAAAATATATTTAAAACTGTTCTTATTCTAGCTAAGATAAAACTTTTTTAAAAAGATGTTCTCCAGGGGAAAAAATATAGGAAATACTGTGAAAAATTTCATGCTCTGTTAAACATAATTTGGGGAAAATTCTATTATTAATTTTCCTTCGGTTTAAAGGCTGATTTATAGTACTGTGTCAAGCGCACGCGAATGCTCGGCGCAGCCTTCTCACGACTGCATAACTCTGATATTTTCCCCCTTAATTGTTAATGTAATTAAGCTTCTATTAACTTCTAACTATTCTAGTTATTATATAGGTGGGACTCTCATTTTGAAAAAGATACAGGCTTTAAGGAAGAGTAATTAAACTTTCTCTGTAGCAAGCAGACTTGCATGACCACATTGGATCTTTTTACAGGGTGTGAAAATGCAAAATATTGATCATACATTTATTCAATGCCAACCTGAAGAGGCATAAAGTCTGTTTAAATGTATCATTTGCTAGTTTAACTAGCTAAATGTTTACCAGTTTCAAGTCCTCTGAAGGACATCCAGATGGATACTTTTGTTTTGTGTTTACCTTATGATTATAGTAATGTATGTCCGCCGATTCCCGCCTTTTGTTCAGACAAAACAAAACACCCGTGAAGAAAGAGAAACATTTAAACCTACTGCCAGCTAACGCTAGCATTTCGGAAGTGTTATTGCAGAGCAACACAAACAGCACGCAAAACTTCAAATGCATGACTACACACAATGCACGCACTGTGGGTCACGGCAATTACTCGACCAAGAAGTATAAACAAGCCGAAGGAAGCCTTGAGTTTCTTCGCTGGTCTTTTGTTTTTCTGAATGCTACCTTAATGTACAAGTAGCTAAAACTTGCTTATTCAGAGGTGGGAACCGGCAGGCGTGAAACAACATTAATCATAAGGTACATGCAAAAAAAAGTTTCTTTCAAGGGACTCGACACTTTTAAACACTTGCTCCATCGAGCTCACACAAGATCTTCGCTGCAGCTTGTAACCGAGATGACATTGGACCAAGTGCACTACATAGTGGATCTTGTACCACCCTCTAAGGCAGGGGTGGCCAACCCTGTTCCTCGAGAGCGGCCTTCCAGCTGATTTCAGTTGCTACCTATATCAAACACACCTGAACCAATTAATTAGGACCTGAACACCACGTGATAATTACAGGCAGGTGTGTTTGATATGGGTTGCAACTGAAATCTGCAGGAAGGCGGCTCTCGAGGAACAGGGTTGGCCACCCCAGCACTAAGGTAATGCTACTGTGATGGTTGGGTTTAGGGGAAGGTGATGTGTAGGCATTCGTCCATTACATAGTTGATCTGGTCCAGTATGTCATCAAGCTGTGGGCTGCAGTGAGGACTGTCTCTGTTGTGATGTGTAGTTACATTTTTTTTTTTTAGACCTCGGCGTCGGCGACGACCACAAGGGCTATGCGCCCATGCAAAGGCTGCACCAGAGCATACGTGTGCACTTGATGCAGAAGTATTAATCAATGTTTAGTCCCTTGTTTATCAATGGTCACCACAGCGGAATGAACTAGCAACTATTTCATCATATGTTTTATGCAGCGGATGCCCTTCCAGCCTCAACCCAGTACTGGGAAACCATTTGGGAAATATATGAAGAAGAAATCAAATGATTGCTAATAATTTTAACTTTAACAGTATGTGGTAAGGGTGGCGCAGTAGGTAGTGCTGTCACCTCACAGCAAGAAGGTCGCTAGTTTGAGCCTCGGCTGGGTCAGTTGGCATTTCTGTGTGGAGTTTGAATGTTCTCCCTCCGTTCGTGTGGGTTTCCTCCAGGTGTTCCGGTTTCCCCTACAGTCCAAGGACATGCTGTACAGGTGAATAGGGTAGGCTAAACTGTCCATAGTGTATGACTGTAAATGAGTGTGTGTGGATGTTTCCCAGAGATGGGTTGCGGCTGGAAGAGCATCCACTGCGTAAAAACATGCTGGATAAGTTGGCGGTTATTCTGCTGTGGCGACCCCGGATTAATAAAGGGGACTAAGCTGAAAAGAAAATGAATGAATGAGTATGTGGTAAGTGGCTCATATGAACAGACCTGTGGATGAACTGCTGTAATCTTGCAGATCTTTGGCTGCCCCAGGATGAGATTTTCGGATATCCCCATGAAGCTCGCCAGCCTCCTTCAACACCCCGACCCCATCGTCATCAATCATATCATCAGGTGTGTTTCTGATCCAAATGTTTTCAATGGTTACTTTTACAATCCCATTTTAAAGAATGATTTTCTGTTTACTTGCTGCTTTGTAGTTATTTTCAGTACAAAATGCCGACGTATAGAATACAAAGTTTGGCCACACTTGTGTTTTTAAATTTATCTTGCAACTATAAATTTATAGCAAAATTTAAATTATAAATAGGGCAGGGAACTCATTGAGCTCTTGAGCAGAATAAAGGTGAATGTTTTTAAAAGTATACATTGTTTTGATTAAGGTTTCATTTAACTTGTTTGTGTAGTTTCCATGGAATTCTCATAGTTCCGTTGTGTATTTTACATTTGTATCAATTATTTACATTTTATGAATGCTATTATTAATCTTATTGATGTTGTTGTGGATTGCTGTTGTTTGATGTTGACTATATGCTGCTTTATCTGTGTTTCATATGTCCAGTGTGGATCCCAACGATCAGAAGAAGACTGCTTGCTTTGATATTGATGTTGAGGTTGACGACCCTCTGAAGGCTCAGATGACCGGCTTCCTGTCCTCCACAACCAGTCAGCAGGAGATTGCTACTCTGGAGATGAAGGTGGGTTTGCAGTGAAATAACTGATCCTGTTATGAGGTTACATACAGGCTGTTTTTAACTAAATATCTGCATTTCTCATTAGATCCATGAGACTATTGAGTCCATCAACCAGCTGAAGACCCAGAGAGACTTCATGCTCAGCTTTAGTAACAGCCCACAGGAGTTCATCCAGGACTGGCTCAAGTCTCAGAGCCGAGACCTCAAGGTATAGGAGGGCTTTGAATATTCTTTGACGGTTTTGCTGAGTGGTTCTTGGTCATCAGTCATTTTTAGAAGGTTTTTATTGGTTTATTTCAGCTAATGACAGATACTGTGGGAAATCCAGAAGAGGAGAGGAGGACTGAATTTTACCATTCACCGTGGGTCACAGAAGCTGTTGGACGATATATATTTTCAAAGGTGAGTATTTATCTGTATTTCTTTCAGTTAACACTAATATACTTAAACAGTTGAAGTCAGAATAATTAGCCGCGCTTTGATTTTTTTAAAATTTATTATTATTATTTTTTTTTATATATTTCCCAAATGATGTTTAACAAAGCAAGGAAATTTTCCCACTATGTCTGATAATATTTTTTCTTCTGGAGAAAGCCTTATTTGCTTTATTTCGGCTGGAATAAAAGCAGTTTTTATTTACTTATTTTTTTAAAACCTTTTTAAGTTCAAAATTAATAGCCCCTTTAAGCTATTTTTTTAGATAGTCTACAGAACAAATCCTCGTTACACAATAACTTGCCTAATTATCCTAACCTGCCTAGTTAACCTAATTAACCTAGTTAAGACTTTAAATGTCACTTTAGGCTGTATAGAAGTGTGCTGTCACAATTCTTATGGGTAATTTTTTAGGGGAAGGGGTAGGGGCACAAAAATAGAATTGGGATTGGGCCCAATAGTACCGACTATATAAGTACCGACTCTATTAGTACCGACTGTAATAGTATCAACTCTAATAGTACTGACTCTAATAGTACTCTAGTGGTACCGACTCTATTAGTACCGACTTTAATAGTACCAACTGTAATAGTACCAACTCTATTAGTACAGACTGTAGTAGTACCAACTCTAATAATACCGATTATTAGTACCGACTTTAATAGTACCGACTCTATTAGTACCGACTGTAATAGTACTGACTCTAATAGTATCAACTCTAATAGTACAGACCCTAGAGGTACCGACCGTAATAGTACCAATTATAAGTACCAACTCTAATAGTACAGACTCTATTAATACTGACTTTATTAGTAACGACTCTAATAGTACTTACTCTAATACTACAGACTCTAATAGTACAGACTCTGGTGGTACAGACTGTAGTGGTACTGACTCTAATAGAACAGACTGTAGTAGTAACAACTCTAATAGTTCCGACTCTATAGTACTGACTCTAATAGTACCGACTCTAATAGTACCAACTGTAATATTACAGAATCCAGGAGTACCAACTCTAATAGTACTGACTCTAATAGTTCCGACTCTAATATTACAGACTCTAGTAGTACTGACTCTAATTGTACCAACTCTAATAGTACCTACTCTAATATTACCGACTCTATAGTACTGACTCTAATAGTACCGACTCTAATAGTACCAACTGTAATATTACAGAATCCAGGAGTACCAACTCTAATAGTACTGACGCTAATAGTTCCGACTCTAATATTACAGACTCTAGTAGTACTGACTCTAATTGTACCAACTCTAATAGTACCTACTCTAATATTACCGACTCTATAGTACTGACTCTAATAGTACCGACTCTAATAGTACCAACTGTAATATTACAGAATCCAGGAGTACCAACTCTAATAGTACTGACGCTAATAGTTCCGACTCTAATATTACAGACTCTAGTAGTACTGACTCTAATTGTACCAACTCTAATAGTACCTACTCTAATATTACCGACTCTATAGTACTGACTCTAATAGTACCGACTCTAATAGTACCAACTGTAATATTACAGAATCCAGGAGTACCAACTCTAATAGTACTGACTCTAATAGTTCCGACTCTAATATTACAGACTCTAGTAGTACTGACTCTAATTGTACCAACTCTAATAGTACCTACTCTAATAGTACCTACTCTAATATTACCGACTCTAATATTACCGACTCTAATATTACCGACTCTAATAGTACCGACTCTAATAGAACTTCCCATAGTAAGCGCTCACCTTTTTTCACTTGATTTCAGGTCCAGCAGAGGAGACAGGAGTTGGAGCAGGTACTTGGAATCCGACTCACTTAAGAAGATTCAGACTCCAAATCCACAATCATCCGAGCAACTGATTCAACAAATGCCATTGAAAATGAAAGCTTTCTGTTTCATAACCAGCGGATGCACTTCATGTGGGTTTTTGGTACTGGTCATAAACAGCTTGTCAGGTGCAGCATTTGCAGTACCATTACACACATCTGGCCAAATATATTTCAAAGCTGTTACAATAACTGGAATGCCTCAGTTGCTATCTTCCCTTCCCTGTTCTTTATTTCTATATTGTGAAAAGGAAATATGAAAATAAGCCATTGAGTTCAGGGCCTTTATTTGACATACACTCATACACAATAATATTCTTGTATGTTTTACAGTAAAATATGCAGTACTGTAGTCTGCTAAAACCCCATTGGAAATAGATAACAATCTTGATTTTGTGTTTTTAGTAGGAATTGCTGAAGTCAATTTGCCATTTTGTTTCTGATTCTTACAGCAAAGGATTTTCCAACAAAATTAATTGCACACGTTTTGAGTTTATATGCTTGCAATTAAGTAGACTAGCAATGAAATGTTTTTAATATTGTGGATTTTTCCATTTGGTCTCTCAGGAAAAATATGTGCTGCACTGCGTTCAAGAGCCATGTCTTTGTGTTTCCACCCCAGCACATTTGGATATCCAGCTGTTTTAGTTCAATATACCAGACTTTCCGTCTTCATCTAGTTAGTGTTATTAGTCTTTTTTAATTAGTGTTTGAAAGTCTGCTAAAGAGACACAGCAGTGACCACATTTGTCAAAGACGATGTTTTAGATATGCAAGCCATCAGCATAATTGATAATTTCAGGTATACTGAAGCCATAATGTTACTTAATATTAAGTAGTTCACTTCAGCAAGCACTTCTACATTCCAAAAAGCTGTTGGATGTTTTGTTTAAGTGTGTTTTAATTCATTTTTTGCAGTCGCTTATGTTAAGTATTGATGACAGCAAACTGAATTTTAAAACAAGGAATATAACAGGTGGTTATAATAATAAAAATAATAAGACAGGAAGACTGGTGAGGAAAAAATGTGCTGACAGTAGGATGTTGAAAATTAAATTCTAGCTTCTATTTTTAATGCATCTCTGATGGTTGAGCTGAAAGCATGTCACAGGTTTCTTTCCATAAAGTTTTGTGTTTTTCAATAGTTTATTTTGCTAATTGCTCAATTGCTCAGACAGTATTAATGCTGATCTGAAATGCAACTAGTGTTTTTGTTTTACGCCTTTGTGCCTTTGATTTACTTGTTAACTGATTACATTTGTGTGTGTGTGTGTGTGTTAAATGCAATTAAGTTCTTACAACTGTTCTGTTTTATATTTTTGTATTAATCAAATGCTTATCTTTTGTACTTTTTTATGAGAAATTTGAGTATTTTCAGCAATAAAGTTGGTTTCATAAAGGGGAAGTTACGTGTGTTTTTCATTCATAACATTTTATACATCAACACCCTGAGGCATCAAGACATTTGTGCTGCCCATTACATTACAAACCACAGGAGAGGGCAAATTCTTCAGCAGGATAGCGCTCCTTCTCATACTTCACCTCCACATCAAAGTTCCTGAGAGCAAAGAAGGTCGAGGTGCTTCAGGATTGGCCAGCCCAGTCACCAGACATAAACATTATTGAGCGTGTCTGGGGTAAGATGAAGATGAATCCAAAGAATCTTGATGAACTCTGGGAGTCCTGCAAGAACGCTTTCTTTGCCATTCCAGATAACTTTATTAATATGTTATTTAAGTCATTGCAGAGATGTATGGATGCAGTCCTTCAAGCTCACAGGAGTCATACACAAAATTAATTCTTTTTCCACTGCAGCATGACTTTATATTCTATACTGTACATTATTTCTGTTAAGTGACAAGACTTTTGTCTAAGCAAAGTCAGATCCTACTATACTAATTGAATAATTAAAAATCAAGGCATGATCATTTATTTTGGTAAAACAAGCATAATCTAGAGGCTTTTTCCTTTCATGTTAGCCCCTTCTGATACTAAATGATCAACTAGAAGTGAGTATTTGTTGTTTCTAAAACTTGGATAGGAGACAAGACTTTTTTTTAGTAGTACGTACCTCTTTTGAAATTTAAACTACCTTCTTCATTGCAAAGACTAAACTTTATTGAAGTGTTTTTATTAATATTGAATGTTATAATTTGATTGTTTACTCAAAATAACAAAATGCATGTTTTTGCGCTGTATGCTAGACCGTTAAATAAAGATAACACCAGTCATGTTCATGCATGTAGTGTCTGCAGTCCTGGTTAATCTGGTAATACCTGTCTCCATTTTCACAAGTGGCTTTTTGCCTAGTTCACAGAATTTCTTAATTCTGTTGAACACAGAAGAAGATATTTTAAAGAAACCTGAAAACCGGCAACCTTTGACATGCATGGTAAGAAAACAAATACTTTAAAAGTCAATGCTTACAGGTTTCCAGCTTCCTTTAAAATCAAATCTAAAAACATCATTGATAAAAACATCTTTTTCTCACCTTTTACTTGTGTTTAACTTGTTTGACTTTCTTTCGGAACATTTTAAAGTCAGCAGGAAACCGGTGCATTGACACGCATAGGAAAACAAATAGTATGAAAGTCAATGGTTACCAGCTTTCTTCGAAGTCTTCAGAAAGAAAGTCAAACATGTTTAGAACAAGTAAAAAGTGAGAAAATTAGGTCAGAATTTTCAGCCTTTGTTAGTAACTTTACATTTAATTTTATCCTGCCAATCTAAACAAAGGTGAAGCTATTGTTGTCTGAATAAATGTCTTTTGTGTGGAATTAGTTAATTGGGTGACAATGACAAAACTGAAGTTTGTAATCTCTGCACTGCTAAAAAAATCCACTGACACCTAAAAGATATGCAGATTAGGTGAACTGACAAAACAAAAATGGCTTTTGTTTAGTCTGAGTTACATTAATATTGGATTAATATCTCTTTTCAGCCATTTCTTGGAGAGGGGTCTGGATGCAGACCGGGTGCAGTGCAATTTGAGCTGCATCCAATGCTTTATAATGGGCTCACCCAACCCCACCCCTAACACTGCAAAAAATGCTTTTCTTACTTAGATTTTCTGTCTTGTTTCTAGTACAAATATCTAAAAATTCCTAAATCAAGAAGAGTTTTCTAGACAAGCAAAACATATTGTCTTGTTTTGAGAAATAATGTGCCGATATTAAGTGAGTTTTTCCTTAAAACAAGCAAAATAATCTGCCAATGGGGTAAACAAAATGGTCTTGTTTTTTCTTTTGACGTAAGATTATTTTGTTTACCCCATTGGCAGATTATTTTGCTTGTTTTAAGGAAAAACTAGAACTCAAAACAAGACAATATGTTTTGCTTGTTTAGAAAATGCTTCCTGATATAAGAAATTTTAGATATCTAGACTAGAAACAAGACAAAAAATCTAAGCAAGAAAAGCATTTTTTGCAGTGAACCCTACCCATCACAGTGATGTCACTCTCTCCATTGAGTGCATTGTGTCTGAGATTGCATTGCTGAGTGATGCAAATTCAGCTTGCATCATAAAGGCTGCATCCAGATATTAATATCCTGTACAGTTTTGTTGAGTTTGGCAGAATGGTCCTAAAGTGGTGCTGTGGTCCACTACAGTGGACAGGCTGTAAAAATAAAAATAAAAACAAATAAAAATAAAAACAATTGTGAAAACTCTAAATTGTAGTTTTTTTTTAATCCAAAGGATGTTGGAAATCAGAAAAAGGGAAAAAAAATGTTCTGTGGGTCTCAGAGGGATGAATATGATTGTAGTATCTCTCCAATGTGACTGCGGCGCTAGAGATTGAATCCTCCGTCTTCATCATTCCCTGAAGAAAACAAACCGGAAAAGCGCAATTGACTGGCGGAAGTTTGTGTTTTCAAGATGGCGCTGGACGGGATCGAGCAAGTAAGTAATATTTTTGTTTTAAATCTTCTAATATAAACAGTGATGTTAGCTGTACTTTATTCTTTAGCACAACAAATTCCAGAGATATATTGTACGGTGACTGTAGCGTTTAGAAATAAGATACAATGTCTGACTTTAAGAGACGAATGAAGCAGAGTTTGCTGTCTCATTGTGTCACTGACTGGGATGGATCATAACATGGCATGACTGGATATAACATGTCAACTAAGGAAGTTTCATTATTACATACAATAACGTTTATAATGACTGTAGATATATTTTGTGTGTAATAATGTCATGAATCTCTGGTAGTACTTCAGGAATGTCATGTCACTGAATTTAACGTTGGGAATCAAAAAACGCTGTTGAAAATAAAGCTATAAGTTACTCTCGAACAATACAAAGAGAAATGTCTTATTTCCCATCTCTACAGGATGACTAGATCATTTTAAAAGCAATAAACCGATTTCTTTACCTGACATAATCACTTTACTGTTAATCCCCGACTGTCAATATCATGACTGCATATCAATATTATTGTTAATATTTATGTTTGCAGATGGATATCGAGGACAGTAAAGGAGGCTCTGGTCTCCGACAGTATTACTTGTCCAAAATCGAGGAGCTTCAGGTAAGAATAGCAATCAAACACTTCACTTTTGCTGATACAATTTACTATTGAGATAAAGTTTAGGGTTCAAAAAGGGTTTTTCTGGAAGCTAGTACCTATTTCCTTGGCACATAATTTAAAAAAAATGTGTCAAAAGCAAAACAATTATTCAATTTATTTATTTTTAAAGCGTTGGGTATAGATTTATGCATTATACCCTTAAATTATAGAGAGAATTAACGTGAACCGAAACTGCAGTCAGATTATGAAGCAGATCAATGCTGATTTTTCTTTTGAGGTGTCAGTGTAGAAATAAACAAAACAATAGATTAAAATTAATATATTAGAGACAATAATTAAATAGATACAAAATAGATTAAGATTAAAATATGGAACAATTATCAGATGGTAATTTCTGTCAATTTTCCGAACGGATAAACAGCACTCTGTAATGTTTCAGCATGCTTTCACTTTCATATTTGACATGACATGCTCATTTGCCGGTAGAAATGACATCCCACCCTACTCATAACACTTCATAAACAGTATATATGGCTATTACACAACCATAATACACTGTGATGTAGCCTGGTTAATTAGTTCATTGGATCGTTTTGCTTTCTCACTACAATCGATCAACTCCAGAGTTTTTTTTTTATTCAAACTGAGACCACCTCATTTAGGTGATCTCGGACCGATGGTTTTGGGGTGGATCTGAGTGCGATTGCTGATTCACATATATTAAACGAGACAGGTTGCAAAACAAATGTCTAGCACCCTATTTGCACACAATTGACAGACAGTTGCAGCCAAATTAAACTTTAGTGACAAGGCAACACTGGGCCAATCAGGCCAGTAACGGTTCTGTCTACTGCCCCGAGCATCTTGCACGCTAAATTTTATTTGGCTTACAGTTAAATGAAAATGTACAGTACGTTGAACTTAATAGTTTTTTTTTACCCAAATAAGTTATTCCTTTAGATAACAAGTTAATTTGATGAATTAAAGTATACTGCCATATGCTGACAGTCATTTATGGTAAACAGAATAGTTTTTTTGTGATTATTACCAAAAATAAACTCATTACAAACAGTGAAACCAAGTACCTTATGCGTTTTTCTATTTAATAGTCTTAACACCTTAAAATAAATGTACTTGCACAATAAATGATTATTAAAACAATCACTTTAACTATACTATTAGGTAAAACATTTTTTGTGACATTATGAATTATCATTATTGTTTATGAATGTGTTAAGAACTATGTTAAAATTCCATTTAATATTTTATTTATTAAAGTTTATTTCTTTAAAATTATATTATCTGCAAGTGTTTTTAAATGATACTTTTAAGATGTAAAGGACAGTACAATTGCATTTTTAAATATGTAAAAATGTTAAATATTTACCAAAAAAAAAAAATTTAAGCAGGGTTCTGCTTTTTTAAGCAGGGTTCTGTCCTTAAGCAGGGTTCAACGCTAGAGATATTTTCTATTGGCTCGATTAGACCAGTGGTTCAAATTTTTACTTGCCCTGCCAAAAATTTCACAGGCCCTGTACCAAAAAAAAAAAAAAAAAAACTATGTCTTAGCCACATATTTTAAATAGTGTTTCAAAAATAATGTCTGTTAACCTAGCATTGGCGACGCATTGGCCCAATAGGTAGTGCTGTCGCCTCACAGCAAGAAGGTCGCTGGGTCGCTGGTTCGAACCTCGGCTCAGTTGGCATTTCTGTGTGGAGTCTGCTTGTTCTCCCTGCATTCGCATGGGTTTCCTTCGGGTGCTCCAGTTTCCCCCACTGTCCAAAGACATGCGGTACAGGTGAATTGGGTAGGCTAAAGTGTGTTTGTGTGTGTGCGTGTGTGTTTCCCAGAGATGGAAGGCTGGTAGGGCATCCGCTGCGTAAAAAAAACGTGCTGGATAAGTTGGCGGTTCATTCTGCTGTGGTGACCCCGAATTAATAAAGGGACTAAGCAGACAAGAAAATGAATGAATGAATGAATCTAGAATTTAAATATAAATTTAAAAATATATATTTAGCAGTAAAATATAGCAATATGGAAAATGTGCAGGTTTTTTATTGCAAAACAAAAGGTGGCTGACTTAAAAATTTGCTTCTCGATTCTAAGACAATATAATAATTGACAAATAGTCGCAGGCAAATTAAAATTTAGTGACAAGGCATCACTGGTCCGATCGGGCCATTAATCATTCTTTCTACTGTCCCGAGCATCCCTGATACTGGCCCCGGGCCATTGGGCAGTCCTTATTGTTGAGCCCTGCTTAAGTCTTGAATAAAAGGAGATTTTAGATGAAACTCTTTTTGGTGATTCAGAAAATGCAAGGGAACAATCAGTCATAGTGAGCTGCAAAAAAAAAACTCAGGCAAAACTAAATTTACCCCCATTATGGCACCAGATGGTACATTGAGGTTTTCTGAAGGACGAAATGTGAAGGAATGCCATTTTGCTAGAACATTGTATATAAAATTATTACCTTTAATCCACTGCAAACAGTCCTCAGTGTATTTACAATAATCTGGAGTGCACATTTTCTGATGCATATGAAACATTAGAGTTGACTTGCATTTTATGCATCACCAAAGACCATATTTTAAGCTTAAAAAATTGGTATGTAATCCTTTAAACTCAGTTTTTTGTCAGAAGAGGTTTATTCTGTCTGTTTTTACATTGTCTAACTGTGCTTGTCTCTTTACTCAGTTGACAGTAAATGAGAAAAGCCAAAATCTCAGACGCCTACAGGCTCAAAGGAATGAGCTAAATGCCAAGGGTAAAACTCTTTTTCACTCACATTTGGATGAATTTGATTTTAGGATGTCGACCTGAACATCTTAATATTCAAATGCATATCTGTTAAGCATATGCTATGAATATCAGCCGGATGACTTGACAGAGAGTGCTTTGTTTCAGTGCGTCTCCTGCGTGAGGAGCTTCAGCTGCTGCAGGAACAGGGCTCTTATGTGGGAGAGGTGGTGAGAGCCATGGATAAGAAGAAAGTGCTGGTCAAGGTTGGACAGACTTTTATTTCCTGATATACATATCAACGGTGAGACTGCAGTGCTGTTTTTCAATTGTATATTTATTCTTGTTTTTAGGTGCATCCAGAAGGGAAGTTTGTAGTGGATGTGGATAAGAACATTGATATTAATGATGTAAGTGTTTTTTGATATATGTTTAATCTTTTAAATATAGTTATTGAAGATTATTGCAATTTTAATTTCGGTTGAAGTTGTGAAATTTGTAATATTTCGGTCTCGCTTTATTTTGATGGTCCATTTGTCTACATGCAAACTAATTCTTATTATATTAAAAGTACACTGTTAGGTTGGGGTTAATGTTAGTGTAAGTTGACATGTACTTGCAAAGTTTCTTACAGTTAGATAAATGTCAGTTGAAGGAGCAGAATTAATAGATATTAAGCAGACAATATAGTAATACTCAAATAGACTATCAAAATAAAATGTTACCAGTATTTATTCTGTTATTAATTTGACAAGATTTTTTTTGGCACAGACATAGCAAAAGCACATTTATTAAGCAAACACCCTTAAACTACACAGTCTGGATTTATTACAATTCTTCAATAAGAGGTTTTACCTGCAAATGAAAATTTCAGTAGCAGTAAAAAAGGCTCTTGGATGAACAGACTGGATTCTATTTGAGCAGAATATCACAGTGGAAGTTGCTAAACCTAAACACATACATTTTAAATATTTTTGAAAGTCTCTTATGATCACTAAGTCTCCATTTATTTAAAAGCAAAATATATATAATATTGGCGAAAAAGCTTAAAGCACCCATAATAATATATACAATATTAATAATATATTTAATATAATATATTTTCTGGTACAAACATTTAAAAAGCTTGTCTAGTTACATAAGAACATTGAACATCTGTGCTTTTTTTGTTGTTGTTGTAAAAAGTCCTAGTGTAAATGCCACCTCAGAATGATACCTTCAGTTTTTATTTTATTGTACCTTTAAGTGATATTTTAAATCATATCTAATGTTCAGCTTTCATATTAATATATTTTTTGCACATTAATGGGTTTTGTATTTTTATTAAAAAAAATGTGAGTGATTGTTAAAAAAAAATGTATTATTTTATAACTTCTATTACATTTTATAACTTTAATGATGTTGGATTGATTTTCTTTTTATTGGATTTTTAATTCTTTTTTAATAGTTTAAAGCAGTGGTTCTCAAACTGTGGAACACATACCACTAGGGGTCCGCAGGCTTCCTTCTAGTGGTATGCTGAGAAATGGCTGAATAATTAAAGTAAAAAAATGAACACACTTTTAACCCTTTGACGGATACGATAACACCGATGTAATCAGTAAATTGATTTTAATAGGCTAAACCTTTTATTTTATTTTAATTTTCTAATGTTTGTTATGTACTCTATCATTTGAAGCTAATTTCCTCCCCATATTTGTAACGGTTGTTTGGGGCGTATCCCGTACTTTTATATCCAAATGTTGACGGTATGGTTTATTTACTTGCTTTTCAGACATACAAAGCCTACTCTATTGCGCAGTAAGCAGATCTAATTTAAATATGTAAATCCAAATCATTTATTTAAAATTCAAGTTAATGTTTAGACTTTAAAGACACAAATACATGCAACATATTTTTCAAAATGTATCAAAAAGAGTTTATATATGAATATGATGAAATATAGCCTATATTTATGAGTTCCAAAGAACATTTCTAGGTTTTTATGAATAGGCTACTATACATTAATACTTTATAAGTACAGCAGTTTTCTTTTTCCTTTTTAAGAACAGTGCTACTTTTAATTAACTTTTAAAAGCACATTTTAATTAGTAAGTGCAGTGTCAGTGTTCAAACTATTTATAATGTTTAAAATGGCTGACGATAATAAATATAATAATAGGAATTAATTTGCCTTGTTTTTGAACTGTGCAGAGCTGTAGCTGTTTATTTAGGCCTGTGCCGCTACTGTATTTTAATACTGGTCATTGTGGTGCTACTTACAGAAAAAAGTTTGAGAACCACTGGTTTAAAGTAATTCACAAAATAGCTTTCAGGTGGTGGATCATAACTTTTTTTATTTATTGTAATTTCAATTTTTTGGTTTTTTATATTTAAAGTGAATTAAATCCTCCTTTCCACCAGGTAACCCCAAATTGCCGTGTAGCACTTCGAAATGACAGCTACACACTTCACAAAATCCTGCCGAACAAGGTGGACCCACTGGTCTCCCTGATGATGGTGGAGAAGGTGCCAGATTCGACGTACGAGATGATCGGAGGACTGGACAAACAGATCAAGGAGATTAAAGAAGTGATTGAACTTCCAGTCAAACACCCAGAATTGTTTGAAGCTCTTGGAATTGCACAACCCAAGGCAAGTGACGGCACTGCACATTCTTATCTGGATAATTATGTCATGCAAGAAGGTCAATAGGTCAGCCAGATATGCTTGGTCATGTTTCTGACTGTATGTTTTCTGTAGGGTGTGCTGCTGTATGGACCTCCTGGCACAGGAAAGACACTGTTAGCCCGAGCTGTGGCTCATCACACTGACTGCACCTTCATTCGGGTGTCAGGATCAGAGCTGGTGCAGAAGTTCATTGGAGAAGGTTGGTGGGCTGCTTTTACAAAAAACAAATCTCTCTTTCTTTGGACACTGGAATCAAAGGGAAGAAGGATGCAGTCTCTGCTGTAAATTGACAAACCATAACATTTGTCCAGTACCTCCTTTGCATCTAAAACCAACAGTTTGTTCATACATTAATAACAAATAGCAAAAAGGAAATGGGAAATTAGCCCTAATGTTTAAATTGTTTTTTTACCTGCTGTAGAATTGGTCTCTCTAGGATGGCACACAAGTTTTAATACTAGAAGAATGGCCTCCCACATGTTCTATCTGTAAAAACACTTTCATTATACAGCATGTTCTATTGGGTTTTAATTCTGTGAGGACTTTATTTTATTGAGTTCATTCTTTTGAAGCATTTTTTAAGATTGTACGGTTTTATAAAAAAATTAATATTTCCAGTATATTTTTTTATCATGAGAATGGCTATATAAGCTTTATATGGGATTTAAAAGAAACAAACAACCAAACAGGATTTGTCACATTCTTCCTAGTAAGTTCATATTAATACTGAAATTTAGGAGCCCATTAAAGACGTCGAGGGCTAAAAAATATTCATGTTTCATTGAACGATACAATCCTAAGCAGAATTACTCACTTTATTAGAATTCCAAACATGATTTTTCATGCGATTTTTGAACAATTTACACAACCCATTTACACTAATGCGTCTTCGTTTTAAAATGGCATTTTAGATCGAAAACTATCCACATCCACACTGGCGTTTCATCTAGCATTTTTGAAAAACCCTCCTTCCACGCTAAATTGCTGAAAACACACATTTTGTGACCACACAAACGCACACACCCAGATACCCATACTCACACTCTCGCACTCTCATGCGCTCGTCTGACAAGCCCAGAGAGCAGTGCACATCGGAAAGTTTATCAAGCATTTACCGCTGGATTGCGTCTTACTACAGTTGTTAAGGGTGATATTTAATCTTCAATCTTTCGCTTTCACGCTTGTACTTAGTAATTTTAGCAAAAACCTCAGAAAGTGACTACGTTTACATGGACATCAGTAATCAACTTATTTGCTTTAACCTAATTAAGAGAATAATAAGGTGTTTACATGAGTTGCTTTTTGATTGTTGCTTTCATGATCCCGTTTTACATATTATAGCACATAATTCAATTATTCAATTAATGCATGTGTGTATGTGTGTGGACTATCCTGTCGCCAAATGCTGCGAAAAGTTCTACATGACGGTAATAATTCGATTAAGGTGTTTACAAATCTGTAATGCACTTCAATAATTTAATTCAATTAGGACGTTTATTAGATTAATTTTCTCAAAAATCGCTGTTTATGTGGTTAACTCTTAATCAGGGTATTGTCCTAATTGCATTAAAATCGAACTATTGGTGTCCATGTGAACATAGTCACTGTTGGTTGTGCAACTTTTTTACCAAGCAAGTTTGTCGACGCCATTATAAAGACACTGATCACTCTGCCTGTTCATGCGGAACAAATAATTGACAGGTGGTAATCTGTGTGTAACTTATTTTTATTTATTTATGATTTGTTTATGGGTAAAATAATGGCCATGCAGGTCAGGTAGTTGAAACGATAATAATTAATTCATTATGAATCAGATTTTTCCGGTTTGGGTGAACTACCTCTTTAAATTTAGCTTCTTTATTGAACACTATCTCTTTCAAAAAAAAAAAAAAGCCATTCGTCAGCTCTGAGGAGAGTTTTTTGTCAATGGGAAAAATTTAAAGAACTTTCCTCTGATTTGCAGAGTAGGATTGATTTTCATATTCGGACTCTCCATGTTAATTGCAGGAGCTCGTATGGTGCGCGAGCTGTTCGTCATGGCCAGGGAACACGCGCCCTCCATCATCTTCATGGACGAGATCGACTCCATTGGCTCGTCTCGTCTGGAGGGAGGATCAGGAGGAGACAGTGAAGTGCAGAGGACCATGCTGGAGCTCCTCAACCAGCTGGATGGCTTCGAGGCCACCAAGAACATCAAGGTGAGAGGAAAACATCTGTACCCTCTGCTGATTCAAACATCTAGTCTTTGCTGAGAGAAAAAATTAAAGGGATAGTTCACTCCAAAAATGTCGTCATTTACTTCTCATTCACTTACTCCAAAGCTTTTTGAGTTTCTTTCTTCTGTTGAACACAAAAGAAGATTTACTCAAGTATATAGAAAACAGCCATTGACATCCATAGTATTTTTTTGTTCGTTCTATGGATGTCTGTGGCTGCTTTTTCCAACATCCTTCAAAATATCTTGTTTTGTGTTCAACAGAAGAAAGAAATTTGCAAAAGATTAGATCCAATTGAGGGCGTACTCACACTATGCTATCCGATCTATACCCAGGCCCGTTTCCTGGATCGTTAGAGAAGTGTGAGTGCTTTGAATCAGACTCGGGCACGGCTCACTTGGCCGGCCCTGGCCTGGGTGGAAGAGGTGTGCCAGAGCGCGGTTCACTTGGGCTTTGGCGTGGTATGCTTGTAGTGCGAGTGCAAAAATGCGCCTGAGCCCAAAACTGAAGTTGAGACGTGACTTTAGGGACTATTTCATATGGATTTATTAATCCTTCTTACTGTTCAATAGGGCTGTGCAATTTATCAAAAATCCAATATCAATTTTGGCTTCTAATAATTATGAAAAAACATTAATCGAGATAAACGATTATTGCATCATATATCGCCCCCTTTCCAGTTGTACACGTGTTGCTCTTAAAACTGCGAAAGACCTCATGGTTGTGTTTGCGGCCTGCAAACACAGTCAGAAGCATGCGGTCAGCATTTGGTCTCATTCGCTCACTGAGACAAGCAGAGTGCACACATCACATCTTAACGCGAGCGCTTTAATGGTCAAATAGGTGTCAAAAACGCGGTGTTTAGTGATTATTCATATTAACCCTCATTTGTGTGATAAACAAACGAGTTGAGAATCAAAAGAAACGTGAAAGAGCACAATTCCTGCTGCCGCCTGTTTTTATCATTAATCAAACAAAATGAGAAAATCCCTCACTGCTCTGGACTTTTGTAGCTAAAGTGTTTTTCTTGCAGTGAATATGGTTAAAGCACTGTTTGTTTCATATTTCCTTTGCAGAGAGGAAAATAACTGTATATAGTTGAAATCAGAATTATTAGCCCTCCTCAATATTAGCAACCCTTTCCCCCCAATTTCTGTTCAATGGAAAGAAGATTTCTGAACATAATAGATTTAATAACTATTTAACTATTTTATCTTTGCTATGATGACAGCACACAATATTAGACTGGATATTTTTCAAAATACAAGCATTCATATTTAAAGTGTGATTCAAAGGCTTAATTAGGGTAATTAGGCAAGTTATTGTTTAACAGTAGTTTCTTCTGCAGACAATCAAAAAATAAATTGCTTAAGGGGGCTAATATTATAGACCTTACAATGGGTTTCAAAATATTTAAACCTGCTTTTATTCTAGCCAAACTAAAACAAATAAGCTTTTCTCCAGAAGAAAAAATATTAGAGGAAATATTGTTAAAATTCCTTGCTCTGTTAAACATCATTTGGGAAATATTTAATTTTTAAAAATTCAAGGAGCGCTAATAATAGTGACCTCAACTGATTATCGTTTTGAATAATCGTGATTACAATTATGACCAAAATAATCGTGATTATGATTTTTACCAAAATCGAGCTGCCCTACTTTTCAATGAACGCAAACTGTCGTAGTTTATTAAAGACGCAAACCTCTCACTGCACGACAGCTGCACCTTCAGCAAACCTATTTCCTGCAGCACGAGGACTTTGATTGTTTATTAGCGTCAAAAGTGGCTATATTTAGTCATTTTATCAGCCTGTTTACAGTTGATAGTTGATGGGAATTCACAATTCTAAAAAATTTATTGGGAAATTCCCAATAAGTCTGATTGTCAAATGACCCTCTTCCTATTGAAAGATGTCCGACTTCAAAATGGCCACCATGGTCACCACCCATCTTGAAAAGTTTGCCCCCTCACATATACTAATGTGCCACAAACAGGACGTTAATATCACCAACCATTCTCATTTTATTAAGATGTGTGCATATAAATGGCCCACCCTGTAAATTATTTTAAGATTTTTCTTATATATTCTTCTAGACTATACATAATGTTTTACTCATTGGATGAAAAACATTCAATTTGTTTGTGAAAGAGAAACTTCAAGGGTTCCTTTTGCTTTTCCAGCTATTTTAATGATCTGTAGTTTTATCTTAGAAAACAGATGATAAGTCTTTGATAAGTCTAAGACTAACAGTAGTATTGTAGTTTTAATTTTGAATGATGGTAATAGTAGATAATCTTTCGATTATGATCATTAACTGTTTTGTTTTGATTAATAATTTGATCAAATAAAATCTGAAAGTGTAAAGTTAAAAATAGAAAAACGCTAATAAAATATTTTTCAGTAATTACTTAATTTTTCTAATTATTTAATTTAATACATATTGCAAACATCACACTTGATCAAATAAAACTGATTACATTGGTGTCATTTCTGTGCTTGGCTTCAGCTGTATATATATATATATATATTTTTTTTTTTTTTGTGAATATTTTCTTCTTTTCCCTCAGGTTATCATGGCAACAAACCGTATTGACATTCTCGACTCTGCGCTTCTTCGACCAGGCCGCATTGACAGGAAGATCGAATTCCCTCCTCCCAATGAAGAGGTGACACTGAATGTTAAATATTTCGAATTTTCAGCTTCATCTTCATCCTGAAAACGAATACATCTGACGTCTATACATGTTGACAGAAAGTCTGACCTCTTTATGTTCTGTTGTTCTCCACAGGCCCGCTTGGACATTTTGAAAATCCACTCGCGTAAGATGAACCTGACACGTGGAATTAACCTGCGCAAGATTGCAGAGCTGATGCCCGGAGCGTCTGGAGCTGAAGTCAAGGTGGGGTCATGATTTAACCTGCGCCGCTGCTTTCATTTACACTCATTTACAGGCTTCTCATCAGTAGTGGTGCTGCATCAGTGTGAGAGTTTTGTCTTTGTGTGACTGACAGGGCGTCTGCACAGAGGCAGGGATGTACGCCCTGAGAGAAAGGAGGGTCCATGTTACCCAGGAGGACTTTGAAATGGCAGTAGCAAAGGTATGGACAATGTTTCTTGTTTTACTTGCATTATTCTATTATCACCTTAAAATCCTTATAGGGGAAAGAAAAAGTGGATGTCTCTAATCTGTAACTTACCGTATGTTCACAGGTGATGCAGAAAGACAGCGAGAAAAACATGTCCATCAAGAAACTCTGGAAGTAAACGTTACACTCTGTGATCTGCTTTTTTTCGTGTCTAAGTTACTTTATTGTAATCACCCAAATGTATTCAAAATAACTAGTTTGATCTGTTTTCTTTCCTTCCGGAATAAAAAAGGTTCATAATAATGCACTTGCACATTTGATTGTACCATTGACCTCTACTGTTATTGTGTAGCTCTTTATGGAGCACTCATTGGGAAAGATTTACTGGGGGTTATTACGAGGCTTTTGAACTTTCATTGCTTAAATTTTACATGAGGTTACCATGTATGGTTCCTCACCCATTAAAGGGTTTAAGACGGAAAGGTCAACGATAAGGAAAGTAAAGTGTAGAATTACTGAACTGAAAATAACCTTGACCTAATTTAGAGCTGCATATAAAAATACTTAATTCACTGAAATGGTTGTAGACTTTCATGAGTTTCTTCAGTTGGACAAAACTAGATATTCCTGAGAATGTAGAAAAAAAGCTGAAATTGACCCATTTAACAGCTGTTTTCCAACATTATTTTGCTTGTGTTTGCATAAAACAGGCTGATTACGGACAATGCCTTAAACATTGACAAAAACTGAGCTTATCACGTTTTTTTTTTTTTTTTGAGTACAGTTAGTGCTATAGCCAGAGAGGCAATTGCAGATTAGGAAGGAAAGTGGAGACTAAATAGTTGAGTTTTTAGTCGTTTCTTGAAGACAGCAAGTGACTCTGCCTTTCTGATGCAGTTAGGGAGTTCATTCCACCAACTGTGCAGATTGTATGCGAGACTTTGGGAAAGTGATTTCTTCCCTCTTAGGGATGGAACCACGAGGTGACGTTCATTCACAGAAAGCAAGTTTCTGGAGGGCACATAGATCTGCAGAGGTGAGAGCAGATAAGAAGGAGCAAAGCCAGAGGTCGCTTTGTAGGCAAACATCAGAGCTTTGAATTTGATGCGAGCAGCAACTGGCAGCCAGTGCAAACGGATGAGAGTGACATGACTCTTTTATGTTCATTAAAGACCACTCGTGCTGCGGCGTTCTGGAGCAGCTGAAGAGGTTTGATAGAGTTATTATTTCAGAACCCTGATGTCAATATTCAAAACTGTTGACAAAATTGCACGTTTTTACAAAAAAATCTTTTTTTTTTAATGCTTGAATACAAAGCACACAAGTCAAAGATACTTTGTTTATTGGACTAAAACCCCATTTTCAATATAACATAATTGAACATCAAATTCATCTCATTAAAAAAGTGCAACTCACACATCACATTTTAAATAATTTTGTATTTATTTAATCAACACGATGTACAGCGTTCAGTATAATTAAGTACTAGTAACATGGGTCATAAATATTGAAGCATTTGAACAGAACAATACCTAAACAGATATATTTAACAGAAATAATATTTAGGCTCCCGAACATCTTTAAAAATATAAGTACAAAACATTTAAATACATGTAAATATTGGGAAAATTACAAACTACAAAATTTCAACTATATTTGATACATTTGTTTCACCTGAATTTTGCTCTTTTTAAATTTTGTATTGTTATTGTAAGTTAATTTTTTCAGCACATTTCTAAACAATAGTTTAATAACTCCTTTCTAATAACTGATTTATTTTTATCTTTGCCATGATGACAGTAAATAATATTTACTAGATATTTATTAAGACACTCCTATACAGCTTAAAGTGCATTTTAAAGGCTTCACTATGTTAATTAGGTTAACTAGGCAGGTTACGGTGATTAGGAATAGGCAAGTTATTGCATACAGATGGCTTGCTCTGTAGACTATTGAAAAATATATCTTAAAAGGCTCCAAAGTTTGTCCTTAAAACAATGTTTAAAAAATTAAAAACTGCCTTTTTTCTAGCTGAAATAAAACAAATAAGACTTTCTCCAGAAGAAAAAAATATTATCAGACATACTGTGAAAATGTTCTTGCTCAGTTAAACATCATTTGGGAAATATTTAAAAAAGAGAAAAAATTCAAACGGGAGCTAATAATTCTGACTTCAACTGTATATGTATGAATATAATATTGTAAAGCTTCCTATAGAAAATATTAATCTACATGAGAGATTTATAAAGGGTGTACACATATGCTGAGCACTATAACTCTCGACTGATGCAAGCACTCAAAATAATTACTGTTACATTACTCTTGATGCTTAAAAACTGATGTACAGTTTTACCTGTTTAGATGATGAAAAGTTCAGGATAAATCAAATGACATCAGTTACTACAGAAGATGACCCAACTGGACTATATTGTAGATGTATAGATTTCATCCTCAATTTTTAGCAGACGTGGTTGCTATGTTCCTTTTGCCACTTTTAAGTGAAGTTTATTCATAAACTAATTTCGAGAGGATCACGTGCTTATGATTTATCACGTCCAGTCTCGCATTTGCTAATCACTAATCTTCCAATCATATGAGCCCTAAGGCACCATAAATAGTCTAAGTTTTCAGTTCACTTTATCTTCGTTTGGAAGAAGCAGCTTCACCGTAGCTAGCTCCGTTGAAGAACCAACTCTAAACCAGCATGGACAACTAAAGCAGCAACAAGCTACAATCTTCAGGATCTTCATTTGGAAGAACGCTCTGCTCTGCTCATCAACTACAAAAGCTACAAGTGCTACAAGCTACAAAAGCTTCAAGCTACAATCTACAATATACAATCTAAAAGCTTCAATCTACAAGCTACAATATACAAGCTACAGCAACAACAACAACAACTACTATTGCTACCATTTCAAACAACTACAACTCCAACAATTTCATCAACAGCTTAAACAACAACACCAAAACCTTCCACTTCAAAGAGCCTCCACAACGCATCTGCTGTGTCTTCAACCTTATTTCCCAGCAAGATATAAGCCAAACTCCAAAGCTATTGCAATAAAACGGAACCCTCACCTTCTCCTAGCAGTACACATGCTATCCATCGTTTAACAGATTGTTTGCTGGAATGTGTTCAGCAGAGCAGCAGCTCCAGCCACAAACAATGTTGAATTTGATCAACAAAATGGCCGCCAGGCTTTTTGCACCTTTTGCATGGCCTGACTGAAACTCCTTAAGCCAATAGCTGTAAAGATAAGCGTCTCCATCCAATGAGCTAAAAGACTGGAGATGGTCCCGCCCTCTCTCTTGACTCTGTTGCAAAGACCTTATGAATGAATAGGCCAGACACGCTTGTAAATTTAGTTAAAAAAAAAAAAAAAAATTCCATTTGACATTTAACTTCTGAAAAGATTATTACCCAACCAGTAAATATTAACAAGCTATTGAAAAACATTATGCCATCAAGCACAGAAGTCCAATTGTAATACGCCAGCGACTCATGTGTTGATTTACAAGCGTCATATAAGATTATATAGCAAGTCAGTCGGATGTGAAAACGGCAAAGAAACAAACTTCCCACTTGACTGTTATAAATACAAATTTAAACTTCACTATCACTTCACATGCTCAGTCTTCAAGGGGTACCAGTTTTCCAGGACCACCAGACTAGCCATATCCCATGTCCTCAGCTCTCCATTCATCTGTCATCCCGTTAGGAGACGAACACCCACCCCTACCATCCTTGCACATCGTATCAATGAAGTCATCGGACCATGCATTATCAAAAGCGCTTCCATTTACAGCCGCCCATGCCCTTATTAAGATACCTCGCATGGATATAAACTAAAACAATTTTCATGTCTGCCATACTTGTATTATTTTACAAAGATTTAATTTCTGATTCTCTTTGTTTTTTCTATTTTAGAGATCATGACTGCTGGCTCCAGAAGCTGACCCTCATCCAACCTATTACACTCCACATCCTCTTCACAAAGGATACAATCCATTTTTCACTTTATCCAATCTGTCCTAACCTGCAGTCTGCAACCTCCGAACCTGAAACCGTCGATTATCTTATTAAAAAGAAATCGACAACAACTTCATGATTGGAACTCCAAGGCTCCTCCTTTTAATATCTCGCGCATTAGCCCTATTGGTGTCGCTACTCAAAAATGTTCTGGCAAAAACGCCTTGTAGTCGACCTTTCGTCCCAACACAATTGCTCCTTTCCTAGCATTAACAGCACTATCCCATTGGACGAATATTTACTTAACTACCACGACATTGATCAAGAGATCTCTCTCATAAAGATAGCCAGTCGTAACACCTGGCTAGCCAAAGAAGACATTTCCCCTACCTTTAAAATCATGCCAATCCACCCAGACTTCTGGCACCTTTTGGCATTTATTGGCGAAATCAATTCTATTTTTCGGATGCAAAAGCAGCCCAAAAAATATTTGACATAATGTCAGAAGCTTTATGCTGGATTCTGTCTAATATTTACGAAATACCATACCTCATTCACCTTCTAGACGATTTTCTTATTTCCCCCCCGTCATCTCCTCCAGCCAAACACCTAGCGATCACCCAGCAGGTTTTCGCTGATCTCGGAAGGACCCAGTACTTCAATCGAATTTCTGGGTATTAATCTAGACTCGCATAAATTCCAAGCATCCCTTCCTAAAGAGAAAATCAATCGAATAATTTCTCTATCCCAAATTTTCCTTGAAAAACAGATGTGCACACAACGAGAACTCCTACCAATTCTCGGCCATCTAAATTTCGCTATGCGCATTATTCCTTTCATTTCCCTCCTCCATCAATTATCCACCAAAGTTCATGGTTTAGAAGAAACAATTTTTCTCTCCAAACCCAGTCGCGATGAACTTTGCTTATGGATCTCTTTCCTTAAGCAATGGAACGGCTGTTCCTTTTTCTACAGCGACTTGATTGCATCCCCTATTGACATCAACACATACACAGACGCTGCCCCTCCAATAGGTTACAGTGGCTAATATAAAGGACACTGGTTTGTCTCAACATGGCCAACCCAATTGTAATTCCATTCCAAAGACCAATGTTTTTCAGCCCTCTTCAAATTCTACCCTATCATCGCAGCAGCCATCCGGTGGGGGGACGAATGGTCTACATCTAGCATTCTCTTTCACTGCGATAACGAAGCTACAGTGCATTGCATTAACAAAGGGCGCTCCCACTCCCAATCGCTTATGCCATTTTTAAGACACCTTTTCTGGATATCTGCTAAAAAACAATTTATCATGATTGCTGAACATGTACCTGGTTGCAAAAACCAAATCGCTGACTCTCTCTCTCTCATTTCTTTTTGCAGATATTCTGGCAACTAGCCCCGGAAGCAGACCCTCACCCAACGCCGGTCCCTCCTTATTCAGTAACGATATTTCCATAAACCACCCACTTCATAATCTTCATCAAACTTCTCTATCTCTTATCCTACAAGCAATAGCTCCCAGAACCCTCAATGCATACCTCACAGCATGGAATTCGTTCAAACAATTCCATACCATGCTAGACAACCCATTACACTCAAAATCCTTACCTCATGCATCTACACCCTCTGTAAAGGTTACATTTCCTCCCATACAGCCCGCACCTTAGATGCTATGTTCAATCTAGCATTTTTTGGGGGGTTTCTTAAATGTTCTGAATTAACAGTTACATCCAAATTTAACCCTCTACTCCACCCCACCATCTCAGATCTAGCTTTGCAAGACAGGGAAACTATCTCTTTCCTTATCAAACAAAGCAAAACAGATTAATTCCAGAGAGGACACTCTATCCTCATTTTCAATATTCCTTCACCTACACGCCCATTCCAAACCCTCTTAGCCTAGAAAATCTCAAGAGGCTAACCCACTGGCCCCGCTTTTTACTGATGACGCTAACCGTCCAGTATCTCGATTCTGGTTTCAAAAACACCTTAAAGAAATCTTTCGCCTATCAGGTTTTTTCCCAGAGCCCTTTTCCAGCCACTCATTCAGGATTGGCGCAGCCACTACAACGGGCTCTCACACCATCAGATCCAGACCCTTGGTCGCTGGTCTTCTGAAGTTTTCAAATCTTATATACGTCTCAGTAAATACCACCTCAAGAAAGCCCAACAGGCTTTAACCAACCCCCAAGCACCTCCTCACACGGCTCCAACTCAAAAAGGTGTCTAACAGAGCCTCGACTCTCGCAAGAGTCATCCAAACCAAACCCCGCAGAAGCCCAATTGTCCACCCATGGCACCCTTACATGTTTGCCAAGGACTCCCTCAAGGGCCATTGCAGTTAGCATCTTCTGCAATCACCAATAGCTATTTACAGATGCAGACGTTTGTATCCACATGTTCTTTGCGCATTTACTGCGTTTGTACATATGTATTATATTTGTGCTTGTTCCCTTCTTCCAACTTTTCCAAATCTTTTATCCTTATAACCCTACTTTTCAGCCTCTCGTTCCTTTCTTCTCTACACTCCACTCCCAACTAATCTATTTTACACTCTACCTCTAATGATCTTGTTTCTCCTGTCTAGACTCTTCAGACACCCGAAGGGGCCCCCTTGAGCTCCAACTCTCGCAGGATTCGGCCATAGCGGCCACAGTCCTTTCTTCTTCACGATGTTACCTATTCTTTTTCCGCCTAGACTCTTTCTCCAAGCTCCAAACCCCGCAGGGGTCCGCTCAAGCTAAAACTTCTTCACTCTACTTCAACTACCTCTCTTCTCCTTATGACTCACCCTCTAGCTCTGACCCCCACAGGGGTCGCTCCGAGCCCCAATCTCTCGCAAGAGTTATCCAAATCCTCTTTCCCACTCACTGATATCTATCTCCTCCTATCCGCAATCTACCCTCAAGCTCTGACCTCCACAAAGGTCGCTCAGAGCTCCAACTCTCACAAGAGTTACTCTCTTCCACTCACTGCTACCTATCTCCCCCTGTCTACACTCTACCCCCAAGCTCTGACCTCCACAGAGGTCGCTTCAAGCTCCAACTCTCGCAAGAGTTACTCTCTTCCACTCTTTGCTCCTCCCAGCTACACTCTACCCTCAAGCTCAAACCTCCGCAGAGGTCACTCCTATCTACACCCTACCCTCAAGCTCAAACCTCCGCAGAGGTCACTCCTATCTACACCCTACCCTCAAGCTCAAACCTCCGCAGAGGTCACTCCTATCTACACCCTACCTTCAAGCTCAAACCTCCGCAGAGGTCGCTCCTAGCTACACTCTACCCTCAAGCTCAAACCTCCGCAGAGGTCACTCCTATCTACACCCTACCCTCAAGCTCAAACCTCCGCAGAGGTCACTCCTATCTACACCCTACCCTCAAGCTCAAACCTCCGCAGAGGTCACTCCTATCTACACCCTACCTTCAAGCTCAAACCTCCGCAGAGGTCGCTCCTATCTACACCCTACCCTCAAGCTCAAACCTCCGCAGAGGTCACTCCTATCTACACCCTACCTTCAAGCTCAAACCTCCGCAGAGGTCGCTCCTATCTACACCCTACCCTCAAGCTCTAACCTCCGCAGAGGTCACTCCTATCTACACCCTACCCTCAAGCTCAAACCTCCGCAGAGGTCACTCCTATATACACCCTACCTTCAAGCTCAAACCTCCGCAGAGGTCGCTCCTATCTACACCCTATCCTCAAGCTCAAACCTCCGCAGAGGTCACTCCTATCTACACCCTACCTTCAAGCTCAAACCTCCGCAGAGGTCGCTCCTAGCTACACCCTACCCTCAAGCTCAAACCTCCGCAGAGGTCACTCCTATCTACACCCTACCCTCAAGCTCTAACCTCCGCAGAGGCCGCTCTAAACTCAAACTCTCACAAAGCTCCATCTTTCGTAAGAGCTACTCTCCTCCACTCTCTGCTCCATACCTTCACTCTACTCTGGCCCCCGCAGGGGTCACTTAGAGCTCCAACTCCCACAAGATTCACTCAAAGTTCTCTTTCCACTGCTTCAAACCACCTATTCTCCCCTTCTTCTTAACCCCGAAAACCATGAACCCCGCAGGGGTTCCTTCAAACTCTAACTCCAGCAAGAGTTATCAGAATCCTCTTTTCACCCTTATTAATCCTATCTAATTAATGCCCATGCATTTAACCTCTTTCCTTCTATTATATCCAGCAGCCGGATATAGCTCTAAATTTCCTGCCTTTTGGGGGGTTTTTTCTTCGAATACGCGGCTGCTGTCCCGAGCGATTAATTTCTGCATTTTGGGGAGTTCTGAGATCCACCGAGCTCAGGCTCCCTTCTTGCTCTGCCAACGGGAGGAAGCCCTGGGCTCGAGGAGCCCTTGAGCTCGGGGCTCTCTCCCGGGACAGCATGCCAAATAAGCTTTGTAAATCATCAGCTAAGTGTGAACTCTTGAAGTGAAGTTTATTCATAAACTAATTTCGAGAGGATCACGTGCTTATGATTTATCACGTCCAGTCTCGCATTTGCTAATCACTAATCTTCCAATCATATGAGCCCTAAGGCACCATAAATAGTCTAAGTTTTCAGTTCACTTTATCTTCGTTTGGAAGAAACCCCCCTCCTCCCCTATTCTCCTCCTTTACCTGTAATTGGGCGGCACGGCGGTCCAGTGGTTAGCACTGTGAACCACACAGCAAGAATACTGCCGGTCCTAGTTCGATAGGACCGGTGAGTGTTTCTGTGGGGAGTTTGTATGTCCTTCCCGTGTCCGCGTGGGTTTTCCCCGGGCTCTCCGGTTTCCTCCCACCATCCAAAGACATTCAACATACTTAACAATCAAGCTGGTCTAATTCCTTACGTTCCCTTAGCTACAGCGGCAGGGGAGTTCTGAGATCCACCGAGCTCAGGCTCCCTTCTTGCTCTGCCAACGGGAGGAAGCCCCGGGCTCGAGGAGCCCTTGAGCTCGGGGCTCTCTCCCGGGACAGCATGCCAAATAAGCTTTGTAAATCATCAGCTAAGTGTGAACTCTTGAAAGACAATGTTTTCATACTTGATACTGTGTGCAAGAGTTTAATCACAGCAGTCAGCAGAACAATGTCAGGCCTGGATTCACACTGACAGAAGGTTCTTTCCAAGATGTCTGGCTAATGAAAACACCACGGTCATGTGGAGGAGAATATGTGGTTAAATCCACAAGACCAAACTGATAAAAACAGATCTCAAAATAGAAATCTGATAAATGGAAACAGGGCATCATGGTGGTGCAGTGGTCAGCAAAATCGCCTCACAACAAGAAGGTCGCTGGGTCTGTGGGTATTTCTATGTGGAGTTTGCATGTTCTCTCTGTGTTTGCAAGGGTTTCCTCTGGGTGTTACCCCACAGTCCAAATGTATAGGTTTGGGTAAGCTTGGTGGCCTTGGTGTGTATGTGTGTGACTGTTTCCCAGTGTTGGGTTGCGACTGGAAGATTATCCGCTGCGTTAAACATATGCTGGATAAGTTGGTGGTTCATTCCACTGTGGCAACCCCTGATTAATAAAGGGACTAAGCCAAAAAGAAACTGTATGGAAATACATGTAAATTACATATGTGACATACTATTTGATTTTCAGATAAATAAATTCTCACATGTCAAGATAATTACAGAAACTGCCATTTTTTCAACCATTACAATTACAAATATGTGCATATATGTTCAAAAACATTACCTACTATTACTTATATCTATGAACCATAATGAAACATGTATCATATATTTTAAACAATAATATTTAATCATTGCTTATTAAAAGGATGTGCACTGCGTCCTGGTGATCTAAAGTTTTCTTCCTGTAGTATTTGCATGATAAAAAGAAAAATTATGCAAGGCTTTTCTAAAGAAATGAACACAGCATGCAATGTTTTGAACACTAGAGAGCCTGTGTTTTAAGTTTTCTGCATTCTGTGATAACACTGTATTATGAAAAATAATATTGATTGAATAATGTAGAGAGCGAGGGTCAAAAATAAAGACTTGTGATAAATGAAGTCTTCCAACATGAAGGAATTTTATGAGTAATATTAGAGATTTATGATACATATTTCCATTGGAACACTGTGAAAGCTGCTAGCAGGACATAAAAACTAACAAAGATAGCTCTTGATCTTAAAATCCTCACCTTTTTGTTAGGATCTCCAAATTTGTAAATTGACTTCATATCGAAATAAAAAAACTGAGGAAATCTAACCATCTCCAATGACTAAAATGTACAATTTGCACACTTTATTAAATCTGAGATAAAATGGTGAGATAAAACTGGGGATTGTGATAGTGTGAACTATGAGAAAACCTCATCAACATCTTCATCTGCTTATCCTGGACCTAAATGGAATATTTACACAGTTTTAAGAAAGTTTTTGTGTTAAGCAAATTCAGATTTATTCAGAAATGTGAATTTGTTTGTCACGACTGCAAAAAAAAAAACTTTAATTTGTGTAAACAATTCAGTAACAGAATTTACTTCAATACAACACTGTTTGTTGATTTAAACTAGCCATTTGATGTATTTGACAACAATTCAGACTCAAGAATTGAAACGAACCGTCAGTCAATGTGCGTTGTGAATGGTTCAAACCAAACCCTTATGTTTACAAAGCCGACCCGGATGATGATGTGCTGCACTGCTGACCGAACGAGCTCAAAGTCCACAGCAGGGGTTACAGGCACGTACAGTCAGAAACACCCAGGCTGACTTCTGTTTTGGGCTGATGACAGACTACAACTGTGAGTATGACATTGCTAAAACATCATAATACAAAAATATACCACACAATAACGTTACGGTTTATTTGAAAAACATAATAAGTGACTGTGTAGGAATATTGCGTATGGATATGTTAAGCAGGTTTTGGTGTAAATTGATAGAGTCCTTAAGTATGAGGGACATTATATTTCGCTATTGACGTTAAATGATCTCTTTTTTCGTTTCATTTTGTTTTCATACTGTACTTTTTTTATATACAAACTTAAGGTCACTAGAGACTAATTCATGTGTTCTGGTTTATCCTATAACTGTTAGTGGGGAAGGGTGTAATAATGTATTTTTAATGTAATTAATATTATTTTTTGATAGTTGCCATTTGTTGGGTCAAGACAATTGGTAATACTTAAAGTTAAGATTGAAACAATATTGCGACATAAATTATATTTTTATAACCTAAATGATGTTATAATATTTAGAAACATAATTATATGTTTCATGTTTGATATGAGTTTTTCCTTATGGCTGTCATCTGAATTTTTTAAAATGTGGGCCATACTACACTTATTTTGACTCGGCAGTCATTGTCTACACATAATATTTTAAATCATATTGTAATATAAAGGTTTATGTTAATATTAATATATTGAATATCATCTGAAGATATTTTTCTTTTCATAGAGACCTTTTGCTTTCATTTTACAGTCTCTTGATGATTAAACTCGACTAAACTTTACCACAAATATTTTAGTTTGACTGTTTTATAGATGCCTATTAGTATCAGTATTAAATATAGCGAATCAGTATAACATCAATTGTTCCAAATTTATCAGCAGAAAACTGAATTAGTTCACATTTTTTTCCCTCACTGAATTAAAGAGTTCAATTCCAAATTCTTACATAATACCACACATTTTAAAAATGGTGTTTAAGTTCAGAAACTGAAAATTTTATGCATTTTCTAAACCTTCAAAAACTTGTCCTGATCACTTACAATAAATTTATATTAAATTTCCCTCCACAGACGTTCCAGGTCCCTTCAATGGCTGATTATATTTTGTACTATTTCCAGTAAGTATGACTTGGCTTCATCACTTGATCACATCTCTTGTATATTTACACTCACACGCAGCAGTGATCCTGTCACGAACATCCATTGAAGAGTGGAAACAGTTCTGTAAAATATTCTTTACACTAAAACAAAATGGCTTACCTTCGACAAGTTTATTTGAGGAACAAAAAACGCTTCTTCTATGCTCTTACGAAACAAAAATATATTGCAATATACCAAAATTTATATTGCAATACATTCATTGATTTTCTTGTCGGTTTAGTCCCTTTATTAATCCAAGGTTGCCACAGTGGAATGAACCGCCAACTTATCAAGCAAGTTTTTACTAAGCAGATGCTTTTCCAGCCATTTCTGTGAAACATCCACACACACATTTATACACACTCGTACACTACGGACAATTTAGCCTACACAATTCACCTGTACCGCATGTCTTTGGACTGTGGGGGAAACAGGACCACCCGGAGGAAACCCACACGATCGCAGGGAGAACATGCAAACTCCACACAGAAACGGCAACTGATCCAGCTGAGGCTCGAACCAGCGACCCAGCGACTTTCTTGCTGTGAGGCGACAGCACTACCTACTGCGCCACTGCATCGCCCTATTGCAATACATATATTTGAAAATTTATAGCAATATGTGCATGGACATCCTGTTGCTATATATTGATTCATATATTAAAATACATTGACATACAAACAAAAGTGTATTACATTATTGCATATGTATTTTTTAAGAGTTAAGTAAGCTCATGCATAGGTTTACAGCGAGGTTGATTAATCAAATCAGATTTTTGCATGACATTCATTATATTTTACCTTATATAGCCATAGGGATAGACCATATATGGCTATTTATTGATTCATGTATTGTAAATGTAGATGAGAGTGTTATAAATTAAATTTTCATTAACAGTTTTGTTTTTTTGAGCCCACATTTTATTCCTCCACATGTCAGACATTTCATTGTTGTGACATTTCAGTCCTCCACACTGCAACCTGGAGGTATACATGCATAAAGGCTAGCATAATGTGGCAGATCAACTAAAATGCATTACCTGTTGAATTGCATCATATCAAAAACCTTTTCTCCGCCCTGTAACTCTCTTTTCAAGCCAACTACAGTTTCTAAATTTAGCAATGAACTTCTCCTACAAGTTCAATATTCTACAGTATATTGTATAATAATTATATATAATATATTATTTAATATAAATCAATATATTTTTCAACATATTTAACACATTATGTTCTCATATAAATCGGATTATGTTATCTTGTACATTAAGGTATATTATCTCACATAATTACATATATACATAAGGGTAATTCTTCAACTATGGGCACTTTTATGTCCTTTGATTATATATCGAAAAAATATATATAAAAATTTGTTCAAATTCTATTTTCTTGGTCAAACTAATATTAAAACTTACTTTAAAAAAAGTACTAGCTTTCTAATATATTTTTTTCATATTATTCAACCTCTTTTTAGGTGTCAAAATCACTGTTTTCACCTTGTCGCACACCCAGAGTTTTAAACTTCAACAATGAAGATAACATTTGAAAATATTATTTATCTGGTAATTATTCATGTATCTTAATTAAGCACTAGTGAAACAATTTTAATATCTTATAGTTATTAATGTGAGACTATTATCAAAATATTGTTTAATACAAAATATAGCTGTTGTGTAACCCCTGCCATTCCTACACCACCCAACCTGCTCCAAGCTGGTGTCGAACTGGCGACCTTCCACATGGGAGTCGGTTGCTCTACCAAGGAGGCTAAAGACCATGGCCTCTAGCATCTGTCGCTAGAGCACCTTTTTTAGAGGTCAGAGGAGTGAGGTTTACCTGCACAGCACTTACTAGCTGTCCTCCGTTACACTCACCCCCTAAACCTCACTCCCATCTGGGTCACGGCACCAATGTAACCCCGCCAGTCCTACACCACCTAACCTGCTCCGAGCTGGTATCGAGCCGGCGACCTTCCGCATAGGAGTCGGTTGCTCTACCAAGGAGGCTAAAGACCATAGCCTGTAGCGTCTGTCGAGGAGTGAGGTTTACCTGCACAGCACTTACTAGCTGACCTCCGTTACAGTTGCACAGTATCAGTGTCATTTCCACCACAACACTGTAATGTCGCTTTACAAAGTTTGTGTGAAAGATTATTTAGGTGGTTTCCATGAAAATGAATAGTGTTATCCGAACACATGTTCACGATGGAGAGAATTTAAATTTTCATCAACAACACATGAAGAAAAATCAAGATAAATATTGCTTGATAAGGAAATACATTTATTCTACATAATTTCCAAACATGTTGTACCTTCAAAGGTGTTTTTAAAAACCAAACAAAAAAAGGTAAAAAAAAAAAAAAAAAAGAATTTTAGATGCATGAAATTCTAGTGTCAATTAAAGCCAATCAGTAAAGCTATCTTTAATTTTTTCACAATAAACTGTTGAAATTTCATTTCCATCACCACACACATTTTTAAAAAATATATATTTTAAAAGTTTTTATCACACGTTAAAAATGTATTCACAATTTATGAGTTCATGCTCTATTTAATATACAAATTCAATTAACTTATTTTCTAATAAGCTTTTAACCAAATTATATTGAATTTTAGAGTGTGACAGGTGTACAATTCAGCATTTGGTCCTAAGGGACAAATTTATTTCATTGACAAATGTATAATTATTGTATATATAATGGAAAGATTGGTTACACTAGATACAAAAATGATCTTTAAGCAGGTTGCACACCTGAAGCGCCGCTCGGCGGCGAGTAGCATCGCGCCATGCATTTTAGAATTCTATACATAAGTTTCTATCATGGGAACACACACCGGCGCCGTAAGTTGGCGGCTGTCGGCGGCACCCAGCCACGACTAAGGACACAGTTCATATTTCTGCCACGCCACAGAGCGCCATCTGATTAGTTTCCTTTTAAATACCACGCGAATGTGCGCGTCTGGTGTGTGATACTATCAGCTGTCATGTGCTGAGCAGCGCATGCGGTGTTTAGACAATGTTTAATTGCCCTCATTTATTTCATTTTGATATAAAAGCTGTATATTAAGATGTGATGGAAATGACATTTGTTAATTTCACAACGAAAATTTTTTTTAAAGTTTAACAATTTCTCTTCATATCTAAGTTTGTCCTCTTACAGATATTAAAACTAGACAAATTGTTTAAACTTATGAGGCTATGATACTTTACTTTTAGTTTTTTTTTTACTCAACTTCACAAGGCTAAAAGTGCACGTAGTTGAAGAATGGCCCTCATAAACATACATACAATGCGCCTTCTAGTATATAATTTTATATAATGTGGGATATATTTCAATTTACATAACAATGTATTAAATAGTTTAATATATTTATTCAGTATATGAAAAACAGCAATAATTGCAGTATTGTCCCATATATTGCAATATAACTTACATATACAGTGGAAGTCAGAATTATTAGCCCCCCTTTGAATTGTTTTTTCTTTTTAAAATATTTTCCAAATGATGTTTAACAGAGCAAGGAAATTTTCACAGTATGTCTGATAATATTTTTCTTCTGGAGAAAGTCTTATTTATTTTATTTCGGCTATAATAAAAGCAGTTTTTTAATTTTTTTAAACACCATTTTAAGATCAAAATTATTAGCCCCTTAAAGCTATAATTGTTTTCCCAGTCTACAGAACAAACCATCGTTATACAATAACTTGTCTAATTACCCTAACCAGCCTAGTTAACCTAGTTAAGCCTTTTAATGTCACTTTAAGCTGTATAGTAGTGTCTTGAAAAACATCTAGTCAAGTATTATTTACTGTCATCATGGCAAAGGTAAAATAAATCAGTTATTAGAAATGAGTTATTAAAACTATTATGTTTAGAAATGCATTGAAAAAATGTCTCTCTGTTAATATAATCTATATATAATATATATTATTATATAATATATCATGTGATATATTACTATGTAAATTTCACAACATATGGAGACACACAAAATATATTGTCACGTTATGTATTGAGAATTTTTTTTGTTTTTTGCGTAAGAATGGCATCACTGTGAAATAGCTTCTCTGAATTTTTTGTTTCGATTCTTTTGTTTGTAAACCCTGTTTTGATGTCTTAATGTCCTTTTAAAATTCTGTTATGATGTGCAGGACGTTGCTGACGCCGCTGCTGATTCTACTTGTGAGTCTGTGTCTGCTGAGATTCTGCTGCAAACACTGCAGGAAACACTCAGACACTGATTCAGAACTCGACCTGACCAACAGTGACCACATCTATGTGATTCCCAATCCAATTCACATTAGAGAAGAGAGAGACGAACGAGACGAGATAGTGACTTATGGAAATCCCGAGTTCACACCCCCGCCATATGAGCTTGTGTGTCCACCACCATCATATGCAGAGGTACAGCTATCTGTCTGTCTACATTAGTCAAGCCCACTCACATGTGTGAAGCACACTCAGAAATGAATCGTGTTTTTCTAAAGATGGAATGATTAGGATATCCAGTTTGCACATTTGCACCAGACACACTTAATCTCTCCATATTTATTAAAAAGCATTGTGCATTTCTGAGTGTGCTTCACACAGGTGAGTGGGCTTGACAAACCACCTGTAGAAACACTCTTCTCTCCACATGTATTGGACACTTTACTTAAACTACAGTGACTCAATAAGGAAAACAATATTTACTTGTTAATTTAACACAAATCATGTTGCACCACTGGCTTTTTCAACCTGAAATACCTCTTTAGCACAATATCTTACACAATATTGTTCTGTCTATGTAAAGTACTTGTGTAGTCTGTCTTAGGTTATGTGTAGTGTTATTTATAGTATATGTGTTGTTAGATTATCGATCCAGTATGTTAGTTATGCATAGGTTAAAAATAGCTGTTGCGTCCAGTGGTGTTTTCATATTTATGATTAAGTTTATTTATTTAGCATCGTGGTCCTGCAAGACACGACATTTCATTCCACTTTATGTCCACAAATGTAATGAAATGACAATATAGCTCAATAAGTTGACTTTATTATGAAAAAATAATTGCTATAAATGTTTCATATAGCTCATTATGTTTGAGTTCATAAAACTAAATACAGGTTTGTATCTGAAACTTTTATGTTTGTACTTTAAAAACTGAGTAAACTTATTGGGCTCTATTTTAATGATCTAGGCGCAAAGTCTAAAGTGCAGAGCGCAAAAGCATTAAGGGCTTGTACGAATCCACTTTTGCTATTTTAAGGACGGAAAAATACGGTTTACGCTGCGCCACATGGTCTAACAGGGTTGAGCTTATTCTCTTATTGAGTTATGGTTGTGTTTTGAGAATAGCGTGCATTAAACCAATCAGAGTCTCATCTCCCATTCCCTTTAAGAGTCAGTATGTGTCGGGCCATGGTGCATTTGCTATTTACATGGCGACTTTGTAAATGGAAAAACTGAAAGCTTCACTGGTGAGAAAAAAGTTAAACAGACCATCTGCAGCGGGAATATGAAGAATGAGCCTCCTTCATTTGGCCTCTTTACTTTATCTTTTTATTTTACTTTAACTCTTTACTTTACTCCTTTACTTTCGTGGATAAGGAAACAGTGTTGTATCCACTCCATTAGCCTACATAATTAATTTTGTTTGTTAAGCACAAATATTTGTTTCAAAACTATTTCTAAATTCAGTTCTAATTTCCAGCAAATGATTAAATGAACAATAATAATGAAATGTGGTGGACAGGTGGACAAAACTAAGCTTGTTTTTATTAAAACAAATATAAATATGCTTACAATAAATAATGCTGCTAATAATAATAACATTATACAAAAGCAAGTTGTCGTGAATAAACTGAAAAAAGCCCCCCGAGTTGAAGAAGACATATAGGCAGTGGTTTTAATATTTATGTAGATTATATATATATTTTTTGTAATATTTTATTCCTTTAATTCTTTTTCATTTGTAAAGATTTTTGTGTATTGCTGTACATCCTATGTGTATTAAGCAATGTGTACTTGTTTAAGGTGCACAACTAATGCACTCTGCGCTGCACTTCAACTGGTCAATTACACAGTCTATTGTAGTTCCTCAAAATGGCAATGCACCAACAATGCACCTTAACCCACCTCTTTTATAGACCAGCACACACGTGAGTCCACAAAGTGGTGCAAATGGATTTGCTATTTAAACAACATGTTGCAAAACAGGAAAATTTGGGTTGCGTTGGTCTGAAAATAGCAATTAATCCCTCTAAACACATCTTGCATCTTACTGCGCCCGGTGTATAATAGCCTTTAATTTATTAAGTAAATGAACTGTTCATAATTATCAAATTTAAGTCAACTCAATAGTACTTAATTATAACAGGTTTACTCACTTTTTTAAGAAAAGTCAACTTGTCAAGCAAGAAGGTCACTGGTTCGAGCCCCAGCTGGGTCAGTTGGTATTTCTGTGTGGAGTTTGCATGTTCTCCCCATGTTCACGTGGGTTTGCTAGGTGAATTGGATTAACTAAATTGGCTGTAGTGTATGTGTGTGAATGCAAGAGTGTATGGGTTGCGGCTGGAAGGGCATCCGCTGCATAAAACTTGTTGCTCATATCCTTTTGAATGAAGAAAAATGTAATGGTCAATATAGTGAATAAAGCCCCGCCTACTAGTACAGGAGCCATTTATCGATTGCTATATGGTGAATAAAGCCCACCTTCTAGTACAGGAGCCAATCATTGATCGCTATAGACTGACTATACTCCGGGGGAGGGGTTTGGACCAGAAGGGATTTCTACAGATTTTGTGTGATTTGGAAGTTTAGAAATGAAACTAAATGGACAGTTGTTGTTTAACTTTATTGGTGAATCCTAATATAAAATTCTTTTGGAGAATTTGATGTTTCATACTGCCCAAGAAGCGTTTCAAAGATGGCGGCTGAGTGAAATTACTTGCCTTAGAGGGACTTTGATAAAACATGTGCTGGATAAGTTGGCGTTTCATTCCACTGTGGCGACCCCTGATTAATAAAGGGAATAGGCCGAAAAGAAAATGAAGTAATGAATAAATACCTTGCTAACTTCTAAGTCATAAAGTATCCACTTGATACGTTTTACTCTTTTTCGACTTTGCCTTTTATTTTGTAGTCATTTATTTTCTGCTCTTTGTCATTGTTAGTTATTTGTTCAATCATGTACTTACCGTCAAATGAATTTGAAGGGTTAGTTCACCCAAAAATGAAAATTATTTTAATTACTCACGCGTATATCATTCCAATCCCGAGACCTTCACAGCCTGATCTCACAAGGAAACGCAACTATTTTTTATGCTTGTCAGTTTAGTGGCTGATTCAGTTCAGTCGTACAACTAAATTTTATGAATGAGATTATACGAATTCAAACAAATTAGCCACTAAATCAGAAAGTTACGAATTGCCGTGAGATTGTGTTGGACCTACATTAATCTTCAGAACACAAGTTAAGATATATTAAGTGAAATCTGAAAGCTCCGTCATCCTCCATAGACAGCAATGGCCATGATTTGTCCAGAGAATTAGCAAAAACATTTCCTCAAAACAAACCATATGCCTTCAGTGGTTCAATCAGAATATTATCACTGTACAAGAATACTATTGTGCGCACATTAAACAAAAAATAATGACTTTATTCAACAATTCCATCTCATAGTACAAGTTTAGTGTTCACATACAAAGTTATTTTTGTTTTATGTGTGCAAAAAAAGTATTTCTGTTTCTTGATATTATTCTGAGCCACTGAAGGCATGCAGTCTTTTTTGATGGTGTTTTTCGGTAATAACATATTTATTTTAAATCTTACCATTAGTGAAGTTTCATAAACTAATTTCGAGAGCAACACGTGATATGATTGAGCACGATTGGCTGCTCATCTGTAATCAGTAATAATCCAATCAGATTGATTCAAGCTAATGATAAATGGATGTTTTTCTTCCTACTGCTCTATCTTCATTTTGGAGAAATCCTCCTTCCACCCCATCTCCTCCTTTTCCTTACTTTTCTAAAGGGAGCTCTCGAGACCTACATGATTTCGGACCCCCTGTTGTGCTTATTGACTGGGTCAAAATGGAATTTGCTGTGGTTGGTGTAGCTGCGTCAATCTTTTCCTTATTTAATAAATTGCTTGCACCTTAGAAGACAATGCTGACACGCAGTGAACACGTGGTGGCATTTAAAGCCATGAGCACAGACACGCTTGACAGTTATGGAGGTAATTAATAATATAATAACACTAATACCTAAATAGTTACGCCATTTTAGAATGACCAAAACAACAATTCAGATGTTTTACAATGTGCTCAGCCTGCTGGTTTTTAATTCACACAAACAATCATTTAAAATCTCATGACTTTTTTAATGTGCATACAGGAATTTGTTTAGTAAAAGTGTTTCCATCGTAGTTTATGCGCATCTTTTCTTAACGAATAAAAAGTTTATCCTACTTAGTTATTTTCGAAATGGATGCGCATCTTGGCATTTCTATCAACCAATTTGATATGCACATTTCCAAAATAGGTGGATGAAAACATAGCTACTGACAGTAATAACAGGTATTTATAGCAGGTTTTTTGTACCTTTACTTTATATTACCACTTAAGATATACAGTTGAAGTCAGAATTATTAGCACCCCTGAATTATTAGGCCCTGGTTTGTTTTTTTTCCCCCAATTTCTGTTTAAGCGAGAGAAGATTTTTTCAACACATTTCTAAACATAATAGTTTTTATAACTCGTTTCTAATAACTGATTTATTTTATCTTTGTCCTGATGACAGTAAATAATATTTGGCTTAGATATTTTTAAGACACTTCTATACAGCTTAAAGTGACATTTAAAAGCTTAACTATGTTCAGTCAACTAGGCAGTTTAGGGTAATGATGGTTTGTTTTGTAGACTAACGTAAAATAAATTGCTTAAAGGGGCTAATAATTTTGATCTTAAAATGGCTTTTAAAAAATTCTTAAACTGCTTTTATTCTAGCCAAAATAAAACAAATAAGACTTTTTCCAGAAGAAAAAATATCATCAAACATACTGTGAAAATTTCCTTGCTCTGTTAAAGATAATTTGGAAAATATTAAAAAAAAAAAATAAATCAAAGGGGGGCTACTAATTGTAGCTTCAACAGTATATATATATTTTTTAATCTGTAGCCCTTTATACTATTTATATTAAAGTATTTACTTAATACTTTCCTTTTTTTAAAGCTCAGATAACTGATTCTTTGTAACACCATAAAAGGAAGATAATTATTAAATATCAAACATAGAAAGGAATTGAATTACCACAATGGTGACTTTAGAACTAAAACAATTTTAGAAAACCACACTAATTAACAGTCACTTTTTATATTGTTTTATCAAAAAAAAAAAAAAATCTGTTGTAATAAGTTTTCAATCACGTGGTTCTGGTGATGCGCGAAATTCAGATGGAGGGCAGGAAGTAAATAACTGAATGGGAGATGTAGAGGAAAGTCCATATTTTTTAAAGGAGATATAAATAGAAAATAATCACATATGTTAGGCATGATCCTTATTTCATGAAAAGAGACGAGTTTTCTACTGAACTACAATATATCTGCATTACATCCAAATACATTACTACATTATTGTCTGCATTATTATTTATTTATTAACTTTTTCTAAGGTGAAAAGCGCTCCACAATTATATGCTCCACAATGTCTATATAGTTTTGTCGCAAAGACTGCATTTCTTTTTTGTTATGTCGATGAACTTAACATCAACAGACATTCAACACTGTTGTTGCGCATCTCGATGTTCACATTACGATTGTTTTTCCACCAAAACGCCAGTGGTGTAAAGTACTTGAGTAAATGGACTTAGTTAAGTATTCTTTTGGCTACTTTGTACTCAGTATCAAAAATATAAGCAACTTTTACTCTCTACTTGACTACTTTTTTGATTGAATATATGTACTCTTTACTTCACTACATTTGAACTGACACTTATCGTTACTCATTACATTGTGATTGTGCACGAAAAGTCGGCATCTTTATGCAGTGTGCAGGATACAGTGTCTACTTCGTTTCCCAAAAACCGCGAAAATAAGTGCTTTTAAGAATTCATCCAAAATTTGAGAAAACACATTGAGGTAAGAGTCTATTTAATGTGAATTTAGTCAAATTATGTCTGACTTTACAATGGTATTGTAAGCATAATGTTACCAAAAGTTTAACCAGTTACTGATATGATAAAAACCACCACCATATTTTAGCTTAATTAGAGGTGACATGCTAGTTAGTATATTTATTTAAAAGTAATGCCCCCCTCTGAGTAGGCATGGACCGGTATAAGATTCTGACGGTATGATAACCTTGGATAAAAATTTCACAGTAAAGTGATTACTTCTCTAAAATATATTCTTTTTAAATGTCTGGGTAAAAAACTTAAAAAAATAAATACATTTCCCCTTTGGACACAATATATTTTATTTTGAGAATCATTTAAATTATTTTAGAGCAGTATTTGTCAGGCTAAATGAATTATTGACTTCTGCAGTCTTCATTTGTTCAAATTTAATTAAAAACAGCATCTTTTCTGCTGAGATATTATCGTCCTAAAAAAATAACAAAAAAACAACAAAAAAAATGAAAACAAAAAAATCATACACATACCTTGTGGTGGTGACGCAGTGGTGCAGTAGGTAGTGCTGTCGCCTCACAGCAAGAAGATCGCTGGTTCGAGCCTCGGCTGGGTGAGTTTAGTTTGCGTTTCTGTGTGGAGTTTGCATGTTCTCCCTGTGTTCGTGTGGGTTTCCTCAGGGTGCTCCAGTTTCCCACACAGTCCAAAGACATGGGGTACAGGTGAATTGGGTAGGCTAAATTGTCTGTATTGTATGTGTGTGTGTGTGTGTGTGTGTGTGTGTGTGTGTGTGTGTGTGAATGAGTGTGTGTGGATGTTTCCCAGAGATGGGTTGCTGCGGCTGGAAGGGCATCCGCTGCGTAAAAAACGTGCTGGATAAGTTGGCGGTTCATTCTGCTGTAGTGACCCCGTATTAATAAAGGGACTAAGCTGAAAAGAAAATGAATGAATGAATACCTTATGGCAGAAAACAGTATAGCAGAAAAATTTGACGGTTTTAATACCTTGACTTTTCCAAACCACAATATACCTTAAAAATGGTAATTGCCTACCTCTGAGACTGAGAGCTGAATCACATCAAAGTCAGCTCAAAATGTTATTTTACTACGTTCTACTATTTTTTTTTTTTGTAACAAATTGTTTGTGCTTTTTTTGGACATTTGAGTTTGAGGCTTTTTGATCTATTTTTGATCTGTTTTGCTCTGCCAATTTGAAACATTGAGGTGTTGAATTTAATTTCTACATTAAAAAACAAAACCTTTCTTGGTGTTCTTTCAGCCTAAATTCAGTATGAGTAAAATACTTAAGTTCTTTTAAAATCAGGTACTTCAATACTTTTACTCAAGTCTTATTGAAATCGGTGACTTGTAACTTGTAATGAAGCCATTTTTACAGTAAGGTATCTGAACTTTTACTCAAGTAAGGTTTTCAGGTACTCTTTACCCCTCTGCAAAACGCCAGTAAAGACTTAGATTAGAGGAAAACAAGACGGAGATTTGATTGCAGCGATTACATGGCAGGGTACTATTTATATTCTCCAGGATTTTGTGTAAATGTGGTGGTGTTTGTATCTGATTTTTATATAACACATTAACATATTTATACACATAGCTAGGCCTGAATATAATCTTTATTAATGCTGTCAAACAAATTACAGTGTTTTTTTTTTAAAAAAAGAATCTGTTCCCCCTTTATGAGCAAAAACTTTTGGAAGTTTATGAAATCTGTTCAGCATTTTTTACTTTGGCAAATTTAAACAATTATAATATAATAGTTATTAAAATAATATATAATATGTAATTATAAATAAAATAATATATAATTATATAACAGAAATGTTTTGATGTTCTGATAGCGATTCCTATGTACACTGTAAAAAATAAATCTGTAAAATTTTCGGTAAAAAAACGGCAGCTGTGGTTGCCAGTGTTTTACCGTTAAAAATACAGTACAAACTGTAAAAGTAATTTCTCATTTTTACAGTGAACTACTTTATTTTATTAATTTGTAGACATAATATGTCTATATTTACCAACATTACCAACATCTCTACATTTGTTACACAGATAGACACGTTAACAGCCATATGCAGGTGGTGATGAGAAAGTCAAATAATGAACCAATGCTCATCACAAACAACTTTGTATAGAGTATAGAAGGTGCTCAGTGTCATTCACACAGCTACTTAACACCAGTGTGGTAACACGCATAAAATTAAAGTCATGAAATAAACATTGTTTATCAACATTAGATGTAACATAAATCTCTAATGTACATAACTGATGGGGAAACAACTAAAAAGATCCATATTAATGTCAACAAAATGCATAAAAAGTGACGTGCCATGCAGGGAATTCAGGGAAAGTCAGTTTACGGTTATTCGCCGTATATATTAAGGAAACATACTGTTAACCAGTTAGGTTTTTTACCGTTGAAATCATGGCTATTTTTTATAGTCCCCTCCTCCCCTTAATCTGAATTCCGCACATCATTAATGACGTCATGTGAAAACAACTTATAGAATCTTTCGAATTTTGCAAAAGGCATGTGTAAATCAAAAATCAGAAAAGTAGAGGAAACTATTGAAATTACTATGATATACTATATTTTGACTTTACTTCACGATACTGTAATTAACCCTTTAATCATCTTTTTGTCTTCCAGGCCAGCTTTAAACTAGATATTTCTGATGTTCAAGTGACTGCCAACTCGGAGATGGAGAATTCCTACGTGTCTCCTCCACCGTACAGCCCACCTTTAGACATCACGCAAGAATAGACTGCATGCACTTCTTGTAGGTGCGTCCGAATAACTTAATAACTAACAGAATGAATGCGTTTATCTTTACATGTCTGTAATCGTGTTTCAAAGTTCATACCCAAAGTTCATAGCAAAGTCTGTCATACAATTATGCAAGAGTTCCACGGTTTATACTTCAGACATCATTCTTATCGTAAAAAAACTTAAACTTTATTGCTTTTTGAAGCACGTCTGAAGTTTATCCACATTCTGATGACCTCAATAACTGACTTGAATTAAATCAAAAATTACTTCAGAGTCAATGTCTGTACAAACAAGGTAAACTAGTTTATATGAATGCCTCACATCAGATATAACTGATCAGTATAGACTGAACTAAACATCCTGTGCATTCCTTTTAAGGGGACCTATTATGCCCCTTTTTACAAGATGCAAAATAAGTCTCTAATGTCCCTAGAGAGTGTGTGTGTGTGTGTGTGTGAAGTTTAAGCTCCAAATACGCCACAAATAATGTTTTATAACTCATTGAAACTGCCCCTTTTAGGATTTGATCTAAATTATGCTGTTTTGGTGACTGCTGCTTTAAATTTGAAAAACACTATGCTCCTAGCCCTATTTTCAAAAGTGGGCGGAGCTAAATATGCCTATGTGTCAGCATAGTGACAGATAAAAGATAAAATTAAAGTCCTATGCTAATGAGGGAGAGATCATTACTAATGTGCCGGGCTTACCCCCTCTGATGACACGTTTAATGGGAGAATCTCAATCAAAGTGTTTTTTGCAGACTGTTTTTATCAAGTGTGATTATAAACAATAGAATTAGTAAATGTTTACTATTAGAAACTGGATATATTCACATACTGGTGCCACACAACTGTGTTTAAACACCTTATAAAAGTGATTTTTGCATAATGGGTCCCCTTTAATATTAAATGTCCTCTTTTAAATGTTAATCATGCATTAAATACTCATACGGTCACATTAATATGCTGCTTTTTCTCTTCAGAACCTAAATGTACATACAGGTCTTTTGTTGTTAAACTCTTTACATTCCTCTGTATGAATGTTAAAAACTGCATTATGAACTACCTCATGATGTGAGACGAGACATATATAGATTTATTATGAATACTCTTGAGATGTTTGGAAGTATCTTTGGTAAGACAGGGCCAGTTCAAGGCATCTATTTTCTAATGTAAATGTTTAAATTAATGCAAACTTTTGAATTAAATGATGTTATTGATGGACATTGTGGATGACTGCTTACATTAAAATCACAGGTGGGCATAGATAAAAAATTTTTTATCTAGATTAATCTCACTGTAATCTTAGAATTAATCTAGATTAATCTAGATTAAAACGGCTCATTTCAATTCTGCCGATTCAATTCAGAATATACACATATTCAGGCATTCAGAATATGTGTGCTACCCAAATAATAAGTCTTTAAGAACAGGTTTCTCCAGCCAGGTGGCGCATTAGACCAGGGGCTTATCTCCTGTTTTCAAAATGCATCACAAACTGCTTGAGAAACTGTTCTAATATGATAATTGGTGATGAAAATAAATGATATTCAATAAGATGTACTTGTGTTTACTAACTGTTTATTCAGTTAAGCATGAATTTTGAACTGTAGGCCTACATAAGCTCGAAACAGCGATTTTTTTTTTTTTGATCACCTTAATCTGACTAAACAGAAATATTATTAAGGCACGTGGAGTATGCATATATTAGTGGCATTACTGAAGTAAACACCGCATTATTACCTTCATGTAGGACTTTTTGCCACATTTTCCGACAAAATCCACACTCGCGGTTGTCAGTAAAGGACCATATTACACACACACACACACACACACATCGTGAAACATAGAAGTTTTTTTCTTTCCATTTGGCGTGGGTTATCAAATTCCATAACACTCTCACTAGTCCTTTCTCCTTATTTGCGTCTGATACCCCAGTTTGTCACGGGGGCATGAATAAAATGTTTATGAGTTAAAGTGAAACATGCGAACTGCAAATAAAGACAGGCATCCTGCTGATTTGATTCAGAAGGGCATTTTTTGTCAGCCGGCTAACCGGTCAGGTATACATCAGCGCTAAAATATCAAGGTCAAAGTCATCATGGCTTAAGAAGAATAAACCCAGCTCCCAACTCAACTTTGAGAATAGATTTACAACAATATTAATTATCATGCGATAAGTCTCACATTAACGCAGCACGTTAACGTCGATAACGGCCCTCCACTAATTAAAATACACACAATTTTAAATAAGATCGCAAATTTTAGAGCTAGGCTAAATCACTGGATACGCTTACAGTTTTTTGTCTATTTTTTAAATTTTGTCCAAAGCAATACTTTAGTTCTCAAAACTCAAATCACAATTGACTTGTTTTTACACAAGTATCAGTTTCTTAACCTACAAAACTCTATTCAAAAATGCCCTAATTTCACACAGGGCACCTATAAAGAAAATCCATTTTTGTAAGCTGTTTGGACAGAACTGTGTGTAGGTATAGTGTGTCCACAGTCATATTGGAGTGAAATAAACACAAGAAGTCTCATTTTGAAATTTACTGACGTTAAAATAGGATCCAAATCACTCCCATTTTGAGGACCACCGCAATGTGATGTAGAAATTTGGTTTTCCATCGAATTGATTGACAGGTGCCATGTCTCCATAATAAGTATTGTGTAATCACATGTCCACAGATAATTTTTGCAAAGAAACTGAGATTAAAACATGTTACAATTTTCTGTGATCAGATGCACATCAATAAATAATTTTATAAGCTTAAAACGTTTTTAAAACAGAGCAAATCAGCAAATCACCATGTAATTCTTAACCGCTATATTCACCACAGCTGCATGGTGTCAGTAAACACACATATTTGTATGTGTTTGTACTGCAAATGGTGTTTGTGTGAGACTCATCATTTCAGAGAGGCTTGAATAAACTCCACCACAAATACATTAAATTAACTTACTTGGTATTTTTGACTAAAGAGCTGTATATCAGCTTCACCTGTGTCTGTTCCTATCACAGACTGCTGTTTATCTTATGTAAAACAGACACGCACGTCAGAGCGGTAGGCGGGAGAAGCAGCCCATTTGGATTTAAAGCCACAGGCTACAAATAGATACACAGTCCTCAGACACCAAAATAGGCACTAAAATTCTGCCTTATATAATAAATTATCTGATGGGTATTTTAAGCTGAAACTTTACAGACACATTCTAGAGATACCAAAGTCTTATCTTGGAAAAGAGGTAAACGAGGTGCCCTTTAACCATGTTCTCGTTCAGAAAACACAAACACATTATATAATTAACTCAAACTATCACATGCAAAACACTATCAACACAGTTATGCATGTGTTCAAAATTCACATTATAGAAGAGATTGAATATTTTCCAAAGACACTGTGATAGAATCTATAGGGTTTTATAAAATGTTAGCTATATATTTACTGTAAATTTAGAAGAGTCAATTGTCGTTGATCTTTTGAGTATACTCTATCACATGCTGTAAAAACGGAACAACTGAAATTTATTTTGTTGCTCATTTCTTCCAGTAGGCCTGCTGTATTTTTGTAGAACTAAGAAAGGCGATTGCCTAGACCGATCCTTCCCAGAGATGTGCTGCTGATTAGTGTTTTTTCTCCTTTAAGTTTTAGTGTACTGTTTACTGAGAGTAAACTGTTTTTGATGTATACTGAGTTCATACTCGGTGTCTATTACAGATGTTTACAGCTGTAATATTTTAAAATTTTTTATTATTATTTAGTTTTATTTTTGGAAAGAGTTTATGTATTATAGCCATGTCATTTTAAAAATAAAACATTTCTAAATGCTTGTCCTTGTATTTTATTGTCCCTTCACCCTTACACTGATTCTAGACTAGCAGGAAGAGGTTTTAGTAAAGCCCTGGTCGGATCACACGATTTTGTCACAATTTTCTTGACGTAGGGTGTCGTAGGGAGTTGTAAACAACAAATGGGGGTCATGACACAAGATTCAATCATTTCTTCTCGTGTAATGTGGCATAGTACATAATGTGTCATGACACTATCGCAGAAAGTCTAGCATGTTTAATTTTTACCCGGATCTTCACAATATCTGTCACGTGGGTGACACTGCACAACAGGAGCACATCTTTTCTCAGTTATATCTGCAGGTGCTGCCATTAATCCACGGGATTTACTTACGGGTGGGTCTCGGGTGGATAAGATTAATCAATGGTTATGCAAAATTTAACTACTTTTTTTATAAAATATTAAAGTGTTTCAAGCAATTTTATTTGACAGACTGGCACAAATAAACAGACATTTCCATTCTCACAACGAGTTTCTGAGTTCTCTCAGCCTTTCGACCGATTTTGTTTTTCCGAGGTAAATACATTTTAAAAGCATTTCCTGCTTATTCAAATTACTTGATTAAACTAATTAAATTGAAACTCACCAACAAAGACTAATTTTGTCATTAAAAATGAAAATAGTTTAAGTTCTACTGAAACTGTTAATATTTCACTTTAATTTTATTTAGGCTTGATTATATTTTATTTAACAAACCAGTTTGTGTTTTGGCGCTGAAGCATATAGCAAACTGGTTTTGAAGCACTTCACCTCAGATGTTATTCGTTATTCTTGTCAGTAGATAACTGACCAACAAAAATACATAAAAATTAAGATACAAATGATACAAAACGAAATTCGTTTAAAAAAGATGCAAATAATTCTTTTGCTTGTGCCCGTCCACTACTCAACTGTACAGGTGAATGAGCTGTTTCACTAATTGGAAAATAAGGATTTCAATAATGCTTCACTGTACTTGTTGTATCACAAACCTCTGTCATATTTGCTCATTTTTTAATATTTCTTTATTTTGTCTTGCGCATCTGATTTTTCCTTGACGCTGGCGTGCATTCATTTTCTCCGGTTTGTGCAAGGTTTGTGCAAGTTGGTGTATAATTATGAGATTTTGCTTATAGTTGCGAGAACATAAAGAATTGTTTAATGAATTGTGATTTAAAGGTTTAAGAAACTGGGTGACGTAGTGGCGCAGTAGGTAGTGCTGTCGCCTCACAGCAAGAAGGTTGTTGGTTTGAGCCTCTGCTGGGTCAGTTGGCATTTCTGTGTGGAGTTTTGCATGTTCTACCTCCGTTCGGGTAGGTTTCCTCCGGGTGCTCCGGTTTCCCCCACAGTGCAAAGACATGCAGCACAGGTGAATCGGGTAAGCTAAATTGTCCGTAGTGTATGAGTGTGTGTGGATGTTTCCCAGAGATGGTTGTGGCTGGAAGGGCATCCGCTGCGTAAAAACGTGCTGGATAAGTTGGTGGTTCATTCCGTTTTAGCGACGCTAGATTAATAAAGGGACTAAGCTGACAAGAAAATGAATGAATGAATAAATATCCATGTAAACTGTAAAACATGTAAACATGTCACTGTCTTTCCCCCTGTGTGTGTGTGTGTGTGTGTGTGTGTGTGTGTGTGTGTGTGTGTGTGTGTGTGTGTGTGTGTGTGTGTGTGTGTGTTTTGCCTCTGTGAAAATCAGCGCGTGGCCAAACCGACACTCCCATTTTTATGCAAATTTTTTACAGACCCTCCCTTTTTTGCTCCTCCTACACTCCCTCTTAAACTGAGCTTTTTCATTGCTGAATAAGCAATCAGAACACTTTATTCAAATGACGCTGATTCTACAAGCTAACTACACATACAAATGAAGCCCAAGAGACGGTTATTAGCTTGGTGTGTCCCGACCTTTAATAATTAAAAACTGTAATATACAAAAAAATAAAATAAAAAAAATACAATACAATAAATGAGTGGACATGAACTTCTGATTTGAGTTGAGTTGATAGTACTTTATTATTTGAGCAGAAAGAGTGTGGAGTGACATGAGAGACTTGGTGAAACTAGTACAGCTATAGGGATTCCCTTCCCTTGGGCAACGGTCAATTATACAGTACAGCGTCATTATAGAAAAATATACGACTGCAGAGCGCTGCGATTGATCACAGTGAAGGATTCTAGAATTGCTGGATTGGAATGATAAAATTAGATCTTTTTTTTTTGTATTTTAGTCCATCAGACTAATCAAATAATACACATCATTGTTGCCGTTTTGAACTGAAATATAAAGTACCAACAAAGGTTACGAGAAAGAATACAAACAAACCAGAACATGCACAGGAATATGACAACCGTAGACACGCCAAAACACTCTTCAGTTCTGCGTTTGATACATCAAAACTAAACCATCCCTGCAAAACACTATGATCATATAGCATCGATACATCCAACATGGCTCTGAATATCTTCAGCATAACGTAGGGTGCTAAAACATATTCTACAGTCTCTATACAAATATACAGCCCTACTTTCACAGGAATAACAAACATACAGCACTGTACAGAACTCCTTTAGAACAATACAGATATACAGATCAGTTCGCTTCTTTACAAAATAATAATAATCTAGCTTTGTGTTGTATTGTCACGTTTTATTTGATTTTTTTGTGCAAAAATTTGAAGGAACAGGCAAGTTCATGTAGATTACAGCAGTTACCTGGAGCTCTGGCCACTGTAAGGAGACTTAGAAGACCCAGCTGACGGGAACCCACTGCTGGTCTGTGTTGAGTCTGTCCAGGGCCCGTCTGAGGCTGCGGTACGCTCCGTCCAGGTTATCGTTCACTATGCTCAGGTCAAAATAGTGACTGTACGCCCTCTGGATCCTTTCGCTCTCGTCCACCGTCCGTTTCAGTTCTGAATCCTGGGAAGTATCAGAGAGAAATCATCAACGTTCATCAATGATTCAAACAACGACAGTAATTCTTAAAGTCTGTGTGAACTGGAAGCAAAGAGCTTAGAATGACCAAGAGGCGACATTCAATAGAACGTTCCATTGCAACAGCAGTGCCCAGCAACAGCCCTTGATTCCGCCATTTTGGAGTGAAAGTGATCGGCCGTCCATTGGATCTCATTACTTTCGCAATGGCAAGCAGCTGCTTTGTTTTTTATTTATCTATTTAAAAAGCATTTAAAGCTGAGATACAACCTGAAAGACGACAATACAACACTTGTTATCACAATCATCAGCACTTTTAATAGTTTATTTTACAGACTCATAATATGCTGTTGTTCTATTGGAGTTTTCATTCCAAAATGGCCGCCGCGCCCTCTAGTGGCTGTTTACCAAATTACACTAGAGTGTCACCTCTTGGTCATTCTAAGCTCTTTGCTGGAAGTTGCTGAGACTTTTATCCTAGTATGTTGATGTACTTCCACCTGAAATTAATTATTGAGAAGGGGACAGGGCTTTCCTAAGGTGTATCAATCCCTCTTAGGAAACTAATGGTAAGTGGGGTTGTGGCTGGAGCAGTCAAACTGATGTCAACAGAGAAGGACCGCAGGAAGCAAATAAACCCTTTTTCACATGGTTACACAGTGTCTGGTTTTACTCCACGTCAGCTGTATATTTATAGCAGATACAGTTTGATGATAACTATGGCTGTTTTCTGTTGTCTGCTTTCAGAGTGAGATGTCTGACATCTAAAATAAATGTTTTAACCAAGAAAATGGGACTTTAAATGGAGTTGGTGTGTGCTTTTCAGCATTTGTCAAATAAAGATTTCAGATGTTTACACGGGTGCTGAACATTTTTTATTGTCAAATTTATTTGTATATTTTTTGTGTCCTGAAGAATAAGCAATGAATAAAACTGGTTGTTTTACTGTTTTGTTGTTTACATCGGACAGCTGATTCACAAACACATTCATAATATACACATTCTACTGCTCAGTTCTGTGACACTTTTTCGATGTAAATATTTTATTCATGAACATATCTCTATTTAATATTCATATTACAGTTTTTCTCAGTGGCTCTGGTGCGTTTCTCACAACACTATTTGCATTTGCACAACAGTTAATGCATTTCTTGAAACAATTAGTCATTTGTGCACGTCCTAGTAGCAGTTTCTTATTCCTTCCAACAAATTGCAAATGCTTTTGGACATGCATCTATTGCTTTCAAACAACTCTCTGCTATTTATAACATTATCATTTGCTTATGTCATGTCAGTCAAAATGAGCTAAACCTGTAAATGCTGAATAGTCATTCCATATAAAACCAATAGTCCTCATTTAATTACTTGAGTAATACATTCAAAAATGTTGAACAAGTTGTCAAAATCTGTCAAGCAAATTTTATAAAACAATTTAAATACTTTTTTTTCTCTGAAAATTCCTTCTAAATTGAACAATTTCATGAATGACTTACAGACCTACAGTATGTATGTTGTAGGTTTAGTTCTGATATGTACTGCAATATTGTTTACAGTTGTGCACAGCTCTACCCAAAGGGAGTTTATGTTTGTTGTAAATAAGGGTGTGTTTATTCTTTTGCACAATGCTGTGAATAAATTAGGATTGTAAAGAGCAAATGCAGTAAAAATGTGAAACATACATTTTCAGTGTCTTGTACTCATATAACTCACTCAATGCAGTGATGTCTTACTTAACTGTAGTTTTCAAATGGCTGTGCAAATAGTATATAGTGCTGTCTTGAGCATTTTCAGGAAGTGTCACAAAAATCTGACTTTATAGCATTGGAAAAATGTCCAGAGTAAACTGTCATGATGAAAACATGACTAAGCCATTTGACTATCTTGTTCATAAACAATGGTGACAGGACTTTTCATTTTGATGATACTGACACTTTCATTGACATCAATACTTGCTTTTGAGGAATGAACTATCCATTTTGAACATGTGACATGCTTTTGCAGGTTATCAGCTAGGTTTTGCATTTTGTACTATTTGTTTTGAGAAAATCATTAAATGTTGTGCAAAAATTCACTGGTGTTGTGATAAACGAACCAAAGCGACTGAGAAAAACTGTAACTAGTTTTTGAAGTTTGCACTAATTGTTTTGAGAAATGCATGAACTGTTGTGCAAATGTAAATAGTGTTGTGAGAAATGCTAAGTGCCTGAGAAAAACTGTAAATTAAATAGAATAATGTTGTATGTGACTCTTCATAATCGAAGAAATACTTATAAAAGTCTACAATAAATTACACCAAGAAGACTGCATTTTAATTCAGTGTTACTAGATTATAAAAATTAGTAACATTTTTAAATATAAGGTAGCACAAATATCAAAATTAATGGACACATCTTAATTCATTTAAATTGGAGAAACTGAACAAAATTAATAGATCAGTTCAAGAGTTCACACTTAGCTGATGATCTATCAAAAGCTTGTTTGGCATGCTGTCCCAGGAGAGAGCCCCGAGCTCAAGGGATCCTCAAACCCGGGGCTTCCTCCCGTTCGCAGAGTGAGAGGGGAGCCTGGCGGGACCAGGGCTGGCAGTGTTCTTGGTGTGGGGCTCACAGTGCTAACCACTGGGCCGCCGTGCCACCCGATCAATGGTAGAGGAGGAGAATTGGGGAGGAAGGGGTTTTTTTCTTCCACACGAAGATAAAATGGACTGAAAACTGTGGTTATTTATAGTAGCTTAGGGCTCAAATGATTGGAAGATAATGATTAGCTAATACGAGACCGGCGGTGATAAATCATAAGCAAGTGATCCTCTCAAAATTAGTTTATAAATAAACCTCACTAAATAATAAATGATGAAACTGATGGCATTTTTAGACTACATACTTATAAGGTATATGTGAAGATTTAATAAAGAATTTTACACATTCTGGACATTTACATATAACAGATAGTATAAATTTATATTGATAGCAGCATCAAAATAACAAATTGTTGATTAAATAAAATGAAAATTAATTAAATAAACTTAATTGATAAGTGTAAAGGTTGCAAACATAATTTCCTTGATAAACAATAGCTTATTAGTATACTTAGTAACTTAAACAATCATTTTCAAACTCAGCAGTTCAGTACTGAAAGAGAAACATTTGGATACATGCACAGTACTTTTAATAGTCTTAAATCATAACATGCAATGTTCATATTTTCAGTTGTAAATTTTCCAAAGAGTTCTCCCATTCATTCAAAGGTAAACCGGAACTAATAATACACTGCGTTGCCGATGGGGGGAAGTGTAGTGACGTCATTTTGAAAAAGGGTCTATGGTCAGACTTTGATTGAAGATTACAAAAACAAACATTTTTTTTTCAGTTGATTAACTTGCACAGATTAATGGTTCACCTAAAGCAGAGGTGTCCACACTCAATCCTGGAGGGCCGGTGTCCCAGAGAGTTTAGCTCCAACCCTAATCAAACACACCTGAACAACCTAATCAAGCTCTTACTAGGTGTACTAGAAACCTCCAGGCAGGTGTGTTGAAGCAAGTTGGAGCAGAGATCAGCAGGACACCGGCCCTCCAGGACCGACTTTGGACACCCCTGAGCTAAAGAGTAACAATGAGTGCGAGCAAAATAAACATTGTCAATTTTGATTTCACGCAGACTTTAAAGAAACACTATGAAAGTTTCTCTTGTGGCTCCTCCTTGTGGTTGATAACTGCATTATCCGTTACCAGTGTGGTAAAAGAACCAGACAGAACCAGCCTAAGTTGACACTTTCTTTGGAAACCATGTCCACGACCATGTAAAATAGCCCGTGTAACACTGCAGTGTTCAACTAACTTTATCATATGACAGCCAGCTGGCTCTTTCAGCTCTCGACATCTGAGGGTTTAAGCACGTCCGATAAAAATCTATGTTCGGCCATGTGTTTAATTGCTCTCTCGCTCTTTCTTTGCTTCATCAAAATCCTCTTAGGCTTCTTTTGGTCTGCCATGGCACTCGTGTTGGTGTTGATTTTATATCAGATTGTTTTATCTCACAGTTTTATTTGGCTAACTCCACCTGACTATGAAAACAAAATGGCATGTGCCTTAAAGCAGATCACATTGTTCTGCTCATAAGCATTCAATATACAGTGCAACCGGAAAGTATTCATAGTGCTTCACTTTTTCATATTGTTTTTTTTTTTACAGCCTTATTTCAAAATGGATTAAATTAATTTATTTCCTCAAAATTCTACACACAATACCCCATAATGACAATGTGAACAAAGCTGAAAAAGTACATGTACATAAGTATTGACAGCCTTTGCCGTGAAGCTCTAAATTGAGCTCAGGTACATTCTGTTTCCGCTGATCATTCTTGAGATGTTTCAGCAGCTTAATTGGAGTTCACCTGTGCTAAAATTCAGTTGATTGGACATGATTTGAAAAGGCTTACACCTGTCTATATAAGGTCCCAGGGTTGACAGTACATGTTAAAGCACAAACCAAGCCTGAAGACAAAGGAATTGTCTGTAGACCTCAGAGAAAGGATTGTCTTAAGGCACAAGGCTGGGGAAGATTACAGAAACATTTCTGCTGCTCTGAAAGTTCCAATGAGCACAGCGGCCTCCATCATCCGTAAGTGAAAGATATTTGGAACCACCAGGACTCTTCCTAGAGCTGGTCGGCCATCTAAGCTGAGTGATCAGGGGAAAATGGCCTTAGTCAGGGAGGTGATTAATAACTCAATGGTCACTCTGTCTAAGCTCCGGCGTTCTTCTGTGGAGAGAGGAGAACCATCTGTGCAGCAATCCACCAATCAGGCCTGTATGGTAGAGTGACCAAACAGAAGCCACTCCCCACCTGGAATTTGCCAAAAGGCATCTGAAGGATTCTCTGATCTGACGAGACTAAAATTGAACTCTTTGGAGTGAATGCCAGGCGTTATGTTTAGAGAAAACCAGGCACCACTCATCACCAGGCTAATACCATCCCATGTTTTTTAACAGCCGGAACTGGAAGACTAGTCAAGATAGAGGGAAAGATAATTGCAGCAATGTAAAGACATCCTGAATGAAAACCTGCTTCAGAGTGCTCTTTAGACAGTTCATCCTCCAGCAGGACAATGACCCAAAGCACACCACCAAAATATCAGTGGAGTGGCTTCACAACAGCACGGTGAATGTCCTTGAGTGGCCCAGCCAGAGCCCAAACCTAAATCCTATTGAACATCTCTGGGGAGATCTGAAAATGTTTGTACACCGTCGCTTCCCATCAAACCTGATAGAGCTTGAGAGGTACTGCAAAGAGGAATGGGCACAAATTCCCAAAGGCAAGCTTGTGGCATCATATTCAAAAAGATTTGAGGCTGTAATTGCTGCCAAAGGTGCATCAAAAAAGCATTGAGCAAAGACTGAATACTGATGTACATGTGATTTTTCAGGTTTCTTATTTTTAATAAATTTGCAACAATAATTAAAAAAAACATTTGTTCACATTGTCTTTATGGGGTATTTTGTGAATAAGTTTGAAGATATTAATGAATTTTATCCGTTTTGGAATAAGGCTGTAATATAAAAAATGTGGAAAAAGTGAAGTGCTGTGAATACTTTTCAGATGCACAGAATGTCCATGGTATCACAGGAAGGGGGTGAGCAGGGCTGTGTACCCAGCACAATCTCACATAAAAAAAAAAACATATTACCAAAAAGTGGCTAATTTGTGCAAATTCATATGATTTTATTGTATTCATTTTTAAAGGAAGGCATGCCCCTAATCCTCACCCCTAAACCTACCCCTCACTGGGGGATGAGCAAATCATACTAAACTGTACAAATGAAATTACACCAAGTAGACACTAAATCAAAAATGACAAATATAGCAGTGAGATTGTGTTGGTGTATGGGTCACTCAGCAGGGTTGTCAGGGTTTTCCTGCAGAATGTGGCTACTTTTAACTACTTGCCACAGGTTGTTTCATTATTCTGCAGGTTAAAAGTTTGGCAGGGGTCAATTTATCTTTTTGAAACTGAGAGTTACTTCTTGGGTACAGATTAATGTGAAGGGCTACCAGTTTGATATACACTTCTTAAATAACTAATTTTCTCAATTTACTTTTAGTTATATGTTATTAAATGATTAAAATGAATGATTTTCATCTATGTGAAGACACTGATCGTATTAATGATTTCTCACAATAGCTGTCAACAATGATTTAACAAGGTAGGAAACAGATAAATATCAATACGCAACACTTCATTTGTCTAAAATAGTTTTTAAAGCTTTTTTTTATATACAACCTAATGTCATTTTACACCATTGCAAGTGTGATTTAAAAACGTTCGAGGTTACAGAAGTAACCCTTCGTTCCCCGAGGAGGGGAACGGAAGTGCCATGAATGGGAGGATTCGGATCAGAAGCCGCTTATCTGGAGAGTATTGAACGGGCCAATGAATGAAATTAATTGGCAGCGTAAGCTTGCGCAGGTGTGCGACATCTGCAATTATCTCAGCATATAAGCACACCTGAAGCCAGCAGACGCCATCCTTTTAAGCTGAAGAGACTTTCAAACAGCTAAGGGACAGTCATCATGGCGACGGAATATGGCACTTCCGTTCCCCTCCTCGGGGAACGAAGGGTTACTTCTGTAACCTCGAACGTTCCCCTTCGGTTGGGGAACTTCAGTGCCATGAATGGGAGAATATGGAAAGCGCCATAATGACTGCACCTTACCAACACCCCCGATGAGGAGATAGTCAAGCAAGCGTGACGCACCCACATCATGGGGGGCGCGGTCCTCCAACGTGTCCCTGGCCCTAATTTATCCTACTTCAACAGAAGTTTTACGGATTTAGATATATTTTTTGGGAAGTCGTGAGCATCTAGATAATTCTAGGAATACGACAGTACGTTGGGAAGCGTGCAATCCCGATAGGGAGGACGCTGCGGAGGCCATCCGTTACCCAAGGGGGGGATAGATGGCAGAATTTACCTATGGACTAGCCCTAAAAAGGGGGAGTACGCATAGCAAAAGAGTGGTTAGCGGAGAGGGAAGACACGGGTCCACCCAGGGGGGGGACTTAACCGTGGCGGAATAAGCATATGGGATCGCCTAGTGGGGATCACGCATAGCAGGCACCTATACCCAAAACTCGGGCTGACCAGCGGGCAGACCTACAACGTAGTGGGCCAGCAAGTGACTCCTCCGCTGAGTCAGTGCTGGGGGCCACGGAGGAATCTGCAGGGCTCACCTGACTGGGAACTTTACTGACAGATAAAAAAGGCGCACGTACCTCCGTGTTAGGGAGAATGGCGCCGCAAGCGTGTTTCAACACCCTACCGAGTTGTCTCCTCAATCACCAAAGGGTTACCTAATACCCTTGAGGAAACCGGCTCCACTCGCAGATTGTAAAACCTTGCAAATGTGTTGGGTGTCGCCCAGCCCGCAGCTCTACAGATGTCTGTTAGAGAGGCGCCGCGTGCACGCGCCCAAGAGGATGCAACGCTCCGAGTGGAGTGTGCACGAACTCCCGGGGGACACGGCTGACCTCGACTCGAATAAGCGAGTGAAATGGCATCCACAATCCAGTGGGATAATCTTTGTTTTGATACGGCACTTCCCTGCTGCCGACCGCCATAACAGACAAAGAGCTGCTCAGATGATCTAAAATTCTGAGTACGGTCCACATAAATGCGCAGAGCGCGAACTGGACAAATTAAAGAAAGGGCTGGGTCTGCCTCCTCCGGGGGCAGCGCTTGCAGGTTCACTACCTGATCTCTAAAGGGGGTGGTAGGAACCTTGGGCACATAACCGGGGCGGGGTCTCAGGATGACGTGAGAGTAATCCGGCCCGAATTCCAGGCACGAGTCACTGACCGAAAATGCCTCCAGGTCCCCGACCCTCTTGATGGAGGCCAACGCAACCAGCAGAGCTGTCTTCAGGGACAGAAATCTTAGAGATACTGATTCGAGTGGCTCAAAGGGATCGGATCGCAGACTCGTGAGAACGAGGGCGAGATCCCAAGAGGGCATGAGAGGGGGGCGAGATGGATTAATTCGCCTAGCACCCCTAAGGAACTGGATGACCAGGTTATGCTTTCCCACGGTGCCGCCAGCTACCGCGCTATGATAAGCGGAGATGGCGGCCACGTAAACCTTGAGAGTGGAGGGCGACAGCCTGCTGTCCAACTTCTCTTGAAGGAAAGAGAGCACAACACTAATCTGGCAATTTCGGGGGTCTTCTCTGCGAGAGACGCACCATTCAGTGAATAGACTCCACTTCAGGGCGTAGGCGCGCCTCGTGGAGGGGGCTCTAGCCTGAGTGATGGTATTAACCACCGCAGTCGGTAGGTTACCTAAGTCTTCCTCGCGTCTAGGGACCACACGTGGAGGTTCCAAAGATCGGGGCGAGGGTGCCAGATGGTGCCCTGTCCCTGAGAGAGTAGGTCCTCTCTCAAAGGGATCCGCCAGGGGAGGGCCGTCGCGAGGAGTGAGAGCTCTGATATCCAGGTCCGGTTGGGCCAAAGGGGCGCAACTAGCAGAACCTGTTCCTCGTCCTCCCTGACCTTGCACAGAAACTGCGCGAGCAGGCTCACTGGGGGAAACGCATACTTGCGCATGCCCCGAGGCCAGCTGTGGGCCAGTGCATCCGTGCCGAGAGAGCCCTCGGTCAGGGAAAAAAACAACTGGCAGTGAGCGTTCTCGGGGGAAGCAAACAGATCGATCTGGGCCTCCCCGAATCGCGCCCATATCAGCTGAACAGACTCGGGGTGGAGTCTCCATTCTCCAGGGCGTAACAGCTGTCGTGAGAGCGCATCGGCTGCACAATTGAGCGTGCCTGGGACGTGAATGGCGCGCAGCGATTTCAGCCGCGGGTGACTCCAGAGGAGCAGACGGCGGGCGAGCTGAGACATGCGGCGAGAGCGCATACCCCCCATGCGGTTGATATACGCCGCCGCCGCCATACTGTCCGTCCTGACCAGCACGTGTTGCCGCTCCAGCACCGGTAAAAAGCGGTGGAGAGCGAGGAACACTGCCAACAGCTCTAGGCGATTGATATGCCAATGCAGCTGGGCACCCTTCCAAAGGCCCGCAGCCGCATGCCCGCGACACACGGCCCCCCAACCCGTGTTGGAAGCGTCTGTTGAAACAACAACATGGCTGGACGCCTGTCCTAGAGGCACACCGGCCTGTAGGAACGAGGGGTCGTTCCAAGGGCTGAGGGCGCGGCGACACAGCGCAGTAACCGAGACCCGGTGTGTGCCCGCGTGCCATGCGCGTCTGGGGACCCGATCGTGAAGCCAGTGCTGAAGTGGTCTCATATGGAGCAACCCGAGCGGCGTGACGGCGGCTGCGGATGCCATATGCCCCAGGAGCCTCTGAAAGAACTTCAGTGGGACCACTAGTTTGCTGTCGAGCTCCCTCAGACAGTTCAGCAACAGGCGAGCGCGTTCCTCGGAGAGGTGCGCTACCATGGTGATCGAGTCCAGCTCCATCCCGAGAAAAGAAATCCTCTGCACGGGGGCGAGTTTGCTCTTTTCTCGGTTGACCTGAAGCCCCAGTAGGCGGAGATGCCGAAGCACCTTGTCCCTGTGCATAATCAATTGCTCCCGCGAGTGGGCTAAAATCAGCCAGTCGTCGAGATAATTGAGTATGCGAATGCCCGCAAGCCGAAGGGGCGCTAGGGCACCCTCCGCGAGTTTGGTGAAGACCCGCGGAGACAGAGAGAGCCCGAAGGGGAGGACCTTGTACTGCCACGCTCGACCCTCGAACGCAAACCGCAGAAATTGGCGGTGGCGTGGAAGAATGGAGACATGGAAATACGCGTCCTTCAGGTCTATGGCTGCAAACCAATCCCGAGGACGAACGCATTGGAGAATGCGCCTCTGCGTGAGCATTCTGAACGGCAGCTTGTGCAGACAGCGGTTCAAAACGCGCAGATCTAGGATTGGCCGTGACCCACCGCTCTTTTTGGGTACGATGAAGTATGGGCTGTAAAACCCACTCTCCATCTCGGCTGGAGGAACCGGCTCGATTGCACCCTTCGCCAGGAGGGCAGCAATCTCCTCTCGCAAGACAGGGGCGGACAGGGGGTTGACCCTGGAGAAATACACGCCCGTAAACTTGGGGGGCCGTTTCGCGAACTGAATCGCGTAACCGAGTCTGATTGTGCGTATGAGCCACCGCGAGGGGCTGGCCCGCGCTAACCAGGCAGGCAGAGCCCTCGCTAATGGAGTCATCGCTACAATCGCTGACGTACCAGCGGTGGGGCAGCGCGGAGTGGGTGTGCTGATCCGGGAAGCACGAGGGTCCCGCGGAAGAGCTGGAGGAGAGCGATTCGCTCTGGCTCCGCACCCTGACTCCGGAGAGGGGGCTGGAGGGCTGAGGAAAGGGAGACCGTCCCCCCAGCGCTCGTGAGCCACTGGCGAAGCACGTAGAGTCTGCGAGCCGGAAGGCAGCGCGTCCCGGACTGGCAGAACTCGTGCAGTCACATCCGGGGAAGGGAAAAAGTGCTCTTTTACTGATGTTTTGGTGGCACTGAAAAGTACCGTTGTTATCGGGGCCCCGCCCTCCAGCGGGGAAAGAGCAAGTTTCCTCTTCTCCGGATGGCCTGTCTCAGGGACGCTTCGCGGTCCGTTTACCGGACTTAACGGTGCCCTGGGCAGGAGGGGCTGCCTGCTTTCGAGGTGAACGCCGCGCCCGCTTGGCCGGAGGCGCAGGCGGGGGCGGGGCAGCACTCGTTGGCGGGCGCCCTCGGCGAGGAACAGCGGAGGTGGATGGCTCGGCGGGCGGAGCGGGCTTACGGCCACGCCGATAGATGACATTGCCCATCGCATCCGACTGCTCTTTCACCGCCTTGAATTCCTGGGTGAATTCACCGACGGTGTCGCCGAACAGGCCAGCCTGGGATATGGGCGAGTCAAGAAAGCGAACTTTGTCAACGTCGCGCATATCGGCCAGGTTTAGCCAGAGGTGGCGTTCCTGAACCACAAGTGTGGACATCGTCCTCCCCAGCGCACACGCGGCGGACTTAGTAGTCCGAAGAGCATAGTCGGTCGCGGTGCGCAGCTCATGTAATAAGCTTGGGTTGGACCCGCCCTCGTGCAGCTCGGCCAGCGCCTGCGCTTGGTAGCGCTGGTAGGTGGCCATCGCGTGCAAAGCAGAAGCAGCCTGGCCCGCAGCCTTATAAGCTCTGGCTCCGAGGGAGGCAGACAACCTACAGGCTTTGGACGGGAGGCGGGGCAAACCCCGCCACGTAGAGGCGCCGCGCGGACAAAGATTGACCGCGATAGCGCGCTCCACTGACGGGATCGCCTCATACCCCCTGGCAGCTCCGCCGTCAAGGGCGGTGAGGGCGGAGGCACTCGCAGCACGGGCAGAGAAAGGTGCCCTCCAGGACTGCGTGAGCCTACTGTGCACTTCCGGGAAGAAGGGGACGAGAGGCTTCGAAGGCTTCGCCTTCTGGTCCTCTACGTAGCACCCATCTAGTCGGTCCGGCCGCGGAGCTGGGGGATAAACCATCTCCAACCCCACGGCCGAAGCAGCCCGGGAAAGCACGGCTAACATGTCCGCTTCAGGATCCGATTTGACAGCGCTCACCTGCCCGGAGGGGGCGAGCGGGTCCGGATCTTCGTCGGACAGTGAAAGCCCACCCTCCGATGCCGCGGAGGACATCTGATCTCCGGTGTCAGCGAGTGTGAGAGCTACCATCTGGTTAGACGGATCACTCTCACCACCCGAAGCTTGGATGGAGCGCCGTGAGGAGCGAGAGGTCCGCGAGCCCGTGGGCGGCGGATTAGCTCCCGCTGAAACCCTCAGATCTGCCCGAGCGCCCGCTGCTTTTTTAGAGCAGGAGGCAACTGGGGTGGCTCGCTCTCTTGCGAAAGTTAGCCGCGATCTTAGCTGTGCAACGGTCATGGCATCGCAATGACGACATGAACCGCCCGCGAGCACCGCATTAACATGCTGGACCCCCAAACATGCAATGCAGTGATCGTGTCCATCATCCGGAGACAGGAAACCCCCGCATCCAGAAACGCACAGTCGGAGCGCCATCCTGAAAAGGACGTGCTGCACGACTGTGTTGCTCTTTTAGGAAAGTTGCAACTATACGCACCGCTCTGGAGGACCGGACCCAAAGAACCGCAGGCAAGGGAGTAACCCAGCTCGACCGTCTGCCACCGCGAAGACCCACTCTGGACCGGGAGACACACTCGTTCGCTCTGAAGTGCTGATCAGCAAGAGGAACCCTCATCGACTCACTCAGAAAGGATCTGAAGCGAAAAGGATGGCGTCTGCTGGCTTCAGGTGTGCTTATATGCTGAGATAATTGCAGATGTCGCACACCTGCGCAAGCTTACGCTGCCAATTAATTTCATTCATTGGCCCGTTCAATACTCTCCAGATAAGCGGCTTCTGATCCGAATCCTCCCATTCATGGCACTGAAGTTCCCCAACCGAAGGGGAACAATAGCTACAAACAATAATAGACGCAGCTTACTGATATGTGGTGCTATGGTGAGCTATTTCTAGAACAGGCCCGTGGGCGACTCATGTGATCCTCGCGGGCTACCTACCATGTTCGTGACCCCTGCAACAACATCAATTATGGTGCAGTTAAATATTTTAATCTACCAATTATATAATCTACCAATGATAAAAACTGCTAGAATATTGAAACGGAGTATGCACATTTTGTGCACTTGAGTAATACACTGTTCATCTTCAAAAGGACGTCAGTGATTTACAAGTTAATAAATATATTGAATGTTTATTTTAGATTTTTACATCATTTTACATGTAAGTTTAGGGTTCACTTCCGTAGAAGTTGTTCTGCATTACGGCGCATGGTAGACACTCGCTGTTTGTTCAAACTACTTATTTAAAATGAGCTGAATCAACACAATTCCTGATTTGTGGACAACTTAATTGTTTTTTGTTCAATCCACTTAAAATTGTAAAAACTAATCATTTAACTTTGTTCCTTTATGTTGTCCCAACACAAATCGATTGTGTGGAAGCCAGAATTCCTTAAAGTGTGAGACATCCTACCAGCTGTGCTGTCAACTGAAGGATATGATAACAGAATCTTTATGATTACAAATGTACAGCTCTTTTCTAGGAAAAACCAGTTTATAATATATGCAGTAATGCAAAATAGGTATTTTTCTCAATGAATGGTAGCAGTTTTGATAGTATTAGGCTAGTTTAGTTTTTCTTCTTTCAGTTCCACAGTCTAGGCTGAAACGAAGAGGGGATAGAGCTTTCTCTGTGGCAGATCCTCGGTTGTGGAACACCTTTCCCCCTGAGATTAGAATGGCTCCATCATTATCCATTTTTAGATCACTTCTTAAAACATACCTTTTTTTTAGCTAGGCTTTTTAAGATTATTTTAATAGTTCTACAGCTAATTTTTATTTTACAGACGTTTCTCTTGCCTTATTTCTATGCTTTTATATTCTGTCTTTTTATTATTTTTTTACCTTGTCTTATGTACAGCACTTTGGTCAGTCTTGTGACTGCTTTTAAATGTGCTTTATAAATAAATGACCTTGAACTAGTTTAGCTTGGCTATTAGGCTAGTTTGAGTTTTTTCAGAGTTGTTATTTACTACTTTTGTTGCAAAAAGCTGGCAACCTTGTCGCTCACCCAAAGTTTCAAGTATTATTTCAAGCAACAGAAGGCAGATCTGGTAGCACCACATATTTTTAGAGACATCATTTTAAAGTTACTTACAAAGTTCTCAAGGAAAAAAACATTTACCGTCATCTGTTTAGTCACAACACCAGCTTCAATGGCAGATCTGTTCATGTCCTTAAGAACCTCAAAGTTTGGAGCTTCGATAAACACCACATATGGAAGAAATTCGGCTGTACGCAAAACTTTGAGTGCCTGTAAAAACACAGTGTCACATTAAAAGTCTGTTACAATGGGTGGAGATGCCCCCTTAAAAATAATACACATTCACATTTAAAAGAATAAATAAAGTAAAAAATAAATGAGGGCAACACAAATAAAAGCAGTACATAGAATAAAATAAATAATGAATTTAATATTACTACTATTTCCCCTCTCTGTTGCAAAATCTGCATGACTTTTGAATTAATATTTATATTTTGTGTCAATAATATAAAACACTAAAACATAATCCTAGTAAAAGTTATTCATCTGAAAGATAACTGAATCTACAGCTTGATGACTTATTTATTTAATTGTGCATATTTAACAGAAAATACATCACAAAAGCCACACTGTTCATTCAAATTGATTAATTTAACTCTTTAATCTTAACACTTTAGCTATAAATTATAGATAATTATATATATATATATATATATATATATATATATATATATATATATATATATATATATATATATATATATATATATATATAAATTAATAGCTATAAAGAAAAATGAAAATGTATGAAACATTAAATTAACATTAAATTAATAGAATGAATTTTGAAACTTTAAACTGTTTTATTGATTGAATTTGACAAATGTTGATATGCATATGAAATGATTGAATGACCCTACATGAAATTTTACAACTAATATTTATTTGCAACTGTCGTATAGACAGGAATAGTTAGTACACACTATACAACCGGCATCATGCATTAGTTATAACTGGCCTACAAGATTTACAGTCAAAGACCCGGGACACAAAAAAGAGCACCTGCGGATTGACATCCAGAATGCAAATCTTTCCAGAGTCCACAACCTCATGAATGGAGTCGATCTTGGTGCCATACAGGTTTCCATCATACTCCCCGTGCTCCAGGAAACGACCACATTTAATGTCAGTTTCCATCTCGCTGCGGGACATGAACAGGTACATCTGCCCTTCTTTCTCATCCACCTTGGGTTTACGAGATGTGTCTGTGCACAGCAACAAATGAGGCAGGTTAAAAAGAAGTTACATCAACCAGTACGAAGCTCATTTAAAACATGATGAACATTTAATAATTATCAATACATAAATCAGGAATACAAAGGTGAATGCACTGACAGGGTGTGGTGGTTCCGTAGCGGTGCGGGTCTGACACCAGTAGTTTGTTTTTCAAGCTGCGTCGCCCCACGCCCTGAGCACCAATCAGAACCAGCGTCTTCCTGCGGAACGGAGGCACCTTGGCCACTTCCTCGTAGATCCTCAACTCATGGCGGTCAAACTCTGGTGAGATAGGGAGAAATATCAGGTCTCTTTTTTTCTTTATTCAATCTGGGTTAGTCACTACAGACACATACAATAAATTATTGATCAGCTCTATTTCAGTCTTACTGAATTTCCCTATGTTTCCTGAAGTATAAGTCATGTTGTTTGTTATCATAAAATATCTCGTATATGTCTTGTAGACAGATTTATATTCAGAAAAATCAAAAGCACATGACGTGAAATCAAAGAGATTTATTCAAACACTGTCAGATCTCAGATATATAATCTATATACTGTCTTATCACCCTTCAGCCCAAGATCGCTTACTCACTGAAGCTAAGCAGGACTGAATCTGGTCAGTATCTGGATAGGAGACCACATGGGAAAACTAGGTTGCTGTTGGAAGTGGTGTTAGTGAGACCAGCAGAAGAGCGCTCAACCAGTTGTCTTAATGAGTCCTAATGCCCCAGTATAGTGAAGAGGACACTATACTGTCAGTGAGCACCGTCTTTCGGGTGAGACATTAAACCGAGGTCCTGACTCTCTGTGGTCAATCCCATGGAGAGTAGGGGTGTAACCCTGGCGTACTGGTCAAATTCACTCCATCCTCCCTTAACAATTATCCCCATCCATTAAATTGGCTCTATCACCTACTGCTGGTGTGTAGAAAGCGCACTGGCGCCATTGTCTTGTGGCTGCCACTGCATCATCCAAGTGGATGCCGCACACTGGTGGTGCTGTGGAGAGACCCCCTGTCATGATTGTGAAGCGATTTCAGTGTATGGCACTACATGATAAATGCGCTATATAAATACACATTACATTACATAATAAAAGTATTATTGTGTAATTACAGTTTTTCTTGGTTGCTTTAATGCAGCCATCAACTGAAACTCAACATTTTCAAAACAGTTAACACACAGGCCTAAAGAGCGGCACTCATGGTCAAGTTGACACATTTTGCTTGCAAAACGCACATACCGTGTCAAAACGTTTAGAATAAGCAACAAATTATAGTTTTACCTTCAAACAACACAACTTGAAAACAAGTCTATTAGCTTTTTCAATTAACCGTTACACAATGGACAACGAAATACAGAACTCTGTGTGAATCAGTGCACCATTGCTTGCCATTGTAGCTTATTGCCAATGCAGTTTGTTTTCTTTCTATTCAAATTCGCCTTTATGCAAAGAATCGGATCCAGAATAAAAAATGCTTTGATTAAATGTATATTGAATTCATAACATTTTTCAAACTGTGGCTGAAAACTGAACTACTGTAAAACAAAAGACAGACAAAAGTTATAAAGTACTGTTACAGTTTTTCTCGATTGCTTGGATGCAGTTGTCAACTGAAACTCCACATTTTCAAAACAGTTAACACACAGACCTAAACAGCGGCACTCATAGTCTAAAAGACACATTTTGCTTGCAAAAGGCACATATTGTGTCAAAACATTTAACATATGCAACAAAAGCTAGTTTTACCTTCAAACTACACAACTTGCAAACAAGTATATGAGCTCTTTTAATTAATCATTACACAATGGACAACAAAATACAAAATACAGAACTCAAAATGCACCACCATTGCTTGTCATTGTAGCTTATAGCCAATGGCATTTGTTGTCTCTATTTGGGCTGTCAAATTTGCCTTTTTGCAAAGAATTGGATCAAGAATAAGATGTGCTTTGATTGAATATATATTGAATTCATGACATTTTTCAAACTGTGACTGAAAACTGAAATACTGTATATAAAAAACAGACAAAAGTAATAAAATACTGTAAATATTAGAGAAAACACATGTAAACTAATATACAGTCAAATCTATTGGGAGTATAGAACATAGCCATATTGACCTCCTCCATCAATACTGGCACAGAACAACACAGAGCTTCCATCGTTTTTATAAGGTTTGCAGAACGATGGCTAATTGAAGATTTGTGTAAAGGAGTGTCAAACCGGTGCTTCAGTGATTTCATACTGATGTTGGTAGTTTCTACTGGTTATGAATAGATGGTTTCTGTTTGGTTACCATAGCTAAAACAATGGGGTTTGGCCTGCTTGAATGACATCCGTGTTAACAGTTTTAAAAAATGTGGGGGGAATTGTGTCAACCCAATGAAAAAGGGTTTATACATTTGCAAGACCTGTCTTCTGCTCTGCTGGGATAGTGATAATGAAAATGAAGTGGAACTTAGTTTCTTCAACCAGGTCAAAGCAAACAAGAAAAACTGTAAATGACCTCATCTGCTGCAGTAAATTAGTGATTAGCTGATTAGTGATTGCAGTAAATCAGCTTCCTACAGTTGATTTTCCGGCCACCAATATCACAATAATAAGATTTTACAAATAATACATATGAAAATTCTGCTATTAATTACTCATCCTCATGTTGATGCAATTTCTTGAAACCTTCGTTCATCTTCAGAAAACAAATGAAGATATTTTAGATGAAAGCTGAGAACCCCTCAACCTCCATAGACACCAATGGTCTCATGAAGACCAGGAAAGAATCTAAAAACATTGTCAAAACATCCCATGTGACTTCAGTGGTTCAACTGTTCTCTTGCTAATGTAGCATTTAATTAATAACAGAATTTACATTTTTGGGTGAACAAACCCTTTAAATTAATCTGTTCTTAAAACTATTTCTTTTAAAGGATATATTATGATGTGCACGTAAAATACATGTTTAATTACAGTTTATACAGTTTTAGCTTAGGTCTTCCAGAAGCCTTTTAATTGTTTATGAATAAATACTAAAACATGATCATTTCATTGAAATGTGTTGCAATTTATGATTTGATCAATGTATAATTAATATTTGGAAAATTGCAGTTTTCTGTATTTTGTGATTCTTATGTTTATTTTTCCCTGATTATTTGTGCTTTTAAATTGCATCAGACCTTGATATTTCTTCCAACAACGATTTACCTTTAAAAAAAGTTTTAAAAGTTGATTACAGTTTTTCTCAATTGCTTTGGCACATTTTCCAAAATAGTCTTAACAATCTCTAAACTGTGAGTGCAAATCTCAAAACTCTTTGCTGGAGCTTCAGAACTTTATTGCATGTCTGTAAAATGTGGTTACTTAGCTAAAAAAATTAATTCATGCTTCAAAACCTAGTTATCATGTTAGTAGTTTGGCCACCAAAACATAAAGTGTATTTGTCATTGTGTGAGCAACACTGCTCATAATAATTAGTTGTTTTTTCACCATGACTTTCACCATGAGGTATAAAAATTCTGATATTTGTTGAGAATTTTACATTTGTATTAATACAGTATTTATTTTTGTATGAATGTATTACGTGTAAAGTGCAATCTTTTTTTATCTTCGGTATTGTATAATAAAAAAATAGCTCTCATGAAAAAATGAATTCTTGGTGGGCATCATGTCGCTCTTTTTGGCCTTGCTAGATTACACGTCTTCCAATTGCTCTTTCCCAAGCATTTTGTTGCAGTTCAGGACTGTGGAAGTTCTCCGTTCTCCATTTAAAGTTTGTGATTGTGTTATAAATATGCTCCCAAACTTGATTGGCTAAACAGATTATGGAAACTGTATTGCAATTAGAGGTAATTTATCAATTTTTCAGACATTACAAACAATGTCAATATCAGATATTTATGGTGTCAACATGCGTATACAAATGTTTGATTATTGAATAGTCTGTTTTGAGTATGATGGCTTACACAATGAAAAATGATTGAGAATTTGTGAAAAGTTTGACACTTTAAATGAGAATTGATTCATCAGTTTTGGTCAACAAGTCATATGCAATTAGTTTTTGTCCAAACGACAGACAATTGTACTGTTTGCACACATGCGCCAAAGCATTTGCAGTTCGCTTACAGTCTTTCTTGTTTGCTTTGACCTGGTTAAAGAAACCAGGTTCCACTTTATTTCCACTATCACTATCCCAGCAGAGCAGAGGACAGATCTTGCAAATGTGTAAACCCTTTTTCATTGGGTTGACACATTTTCCCCACCATTTTTCAAAACAGTTAACACGGATGTCATTCAAGCAGTCAAAACTCCATTGTTTTAGCTATGGTAACTAAACAGAAACCATCTATTCCTAACCATTAGAAACTACCAAGATCAGTATGAATTCACTGAAGCACCGGTTTGACACTCCTTCACACAAATCTTCATTTAGTAATCAGTCTGCAAACATTGAAAACGGTGGAAGGTCTGTGTTGTTCTGTGGCAGCATGGATGGAGAAGGTCAATAGTGGCTATGTCCTATACTCCCAAAAGATTTGACTGTAAATTGGTTTACATGTTTTCTCTAATATTTAGAGTATTTTATTCCTTTTGTCTGTTTTTTTTTTACAGTATTTAAGTTTTCAGCCACAATTTGAAAAATGTCATAAATTCAATATAAATTTAATCAAAGCATTTCTTATTCTGGATCCAATTCTTTGGAAAAAGGCAAATTTGACAGCCCAAATAGAAAGACAACAAATGGCTTTGGCAATAGGCTACAATGTCAAGCAATGGTGCACTGATTCACACTGAGTTCTGTACTTTGTGTTTTGTTGTCAATTGTGTAATGATTAATTGAAAAAGCTCATATACTTGTTTGCAAGTTGTGTTGTTTGAAGGTAAAACTAGCTTTTGTTGCATATTGTAAAGGTTTTGACACGGTATGTGCGTTTTGCAAGCAAAATGTGTTATTTTGACCATAAGTGCCGCGGTTTAGGCCTGTGTGTTAACTGTTTTCAAAATGTGGAGTTTCAGTTGACGGCTGCATTAAAACAAACAAGAAAAACTGTAAATCAATAAGAAATGCCACTCTGATGTAAACAATCAGCTAATTGTTCAGAGATCTAAACTTTAAAAAAAAATTTTGTTTAGTTTTGAAAAATAAAAAAATAAAAATAAATCAAAAATTGGCGCCAGAGCAATTGAGAAAAACGAAAACATTTTTAATAGTTTAAAGTGATATATTGCCTGGGCTGGTGTTGTATATTACAGTACAAAAACTTTGTAATAAACTGCCAGTACATTTTCTGTTATTTCACAGACTAATTCATATATTACTTCATATACATTACATTATTTCAAACTAATAGAATGTCAATAAAAATCTTGTTAAACTGTAGAGTTGAATTTTCAACATCGAAAGTCGACAGAGCAGAGATCAAGGTCCAATAATCCAATTCACAACCGTAAATAAACAGAAAACACTTGTGAATCACAAAATGTGGAAACGGTTAATTAACAGATTTTTTTTTTACAGTGACCTTTTCCTGGAGAATGCAGTACCACAGCTTTTCTTTAATTAAAATGCATTTCTTCTTTTACTGAAATGGAACTGACTGTAAACCCATTATCATGAAATATGTTAAACAGACTTCAACATGAGTCACAACACAGAACGAGAGTATACGGCACATGCGCTGGAGCAGTCGTCTTTACCAGCGTTCTTGGTGGTCAAGTACATCATCTTCTTCTTCTTCTTACCGCCTATCCCTGCACACAGAGGCCCTGCGGACATCAGCACACATCCTGCTAGTATACACTCACAGTGTGACTCCTGTCCTGTCTGCTGCAGGAGTCAAACACACCTCAGGTCACACTTTTCAAACCCCTCGGCTCATTACAATAGCATACTGTGGGTTTGAAATGACATTAAACCAATGTCATTTAATAATGCAAATTAATAATGGCTTGTTCCTAAAATGAAGAAGTTTGATAATGTTGATTTTCCTGAAGGGGGCGCTACTCTCAGTTCAGTGCTGCTTCAAGATGTTAGATGATCATAAATGTTAGTCATACAATACAATGAGGTAATTTCTCATAATGATTTAGAGGGATGATCTGCATCCAACTGAGTATCACAAAAACATGTATCATTAAATTTATTATGTAATCTTATAAAGGAAATACAATTTTTGTGGATTAAATTAACTCAAAATGCATCAGAGTTTTTTTATGTTCGTATTATTTCCCAATCTGAATGATATTTTAAAATGATTATGTGATTCATGAATATGCTGAAAATCCTTCCCTAACAGCACATTTCTAAAAAAGGCTTTGAGTGGCTGGAGACACAGACTCAACACATGATGCTCTGACATCTGTCTATTCCTCTGGGCATACGTTATTAACTCCTGTAATAAACTGTTACATCATATGTCAGGTCTATAAAGAGAATGAGTGACTCTTAATTTAGGAAAATAAACCAAAATGTGCACAGTTAAGTTGTGCCATTTTAAAAACGACGCAAAAATATGCGACATGGTGCATTTGCAGGGATTCGTTTGGGTAAATTAATTAAGAGTTTCATAATAATTCAATTAAACTAAATTCAGCTTTATTTGTAAAGCGCTTTTACAATTTAGATTGTGTCAAAGCAGCTTCACATAAATGGTCATAGTAATTGGAACTGAGTAGTTCAGTTTTTTAGTGTTGAAGTTCAGTTCAGTTTAGCTCAGTTCAATGTGGTTTAAAATCATTACTAAGAGTCCAAACACTTAAGAGCAAATTCATCGATGTTGTACCTCTACGATCCAAAACCATGCAAGCTAGAGGCGACAGCGGAGAGGGAAAAAAACTTCACTGATAGGCGAGTGAAGAAAAAAAACTTTGAGAGAACCAGACTCAGTTTTAATTTCTCCGCTGGCCAAAAGTCTTGTGCAGAGCTGCAGTCTCAGCAGTGGATGAAAACTGGCCTCAGCGAAGACTCGTCTGTCCCTGGAGCGTCACTGTAATCAGTCTCATGTTCTAATGTTGTAATAGACTTAAATACAATGTGTAAAAATATTAGCTAAATATCAATACACTATACACTCAAAAAATATGTTTGCTGTTTGTTCAAACTACTTATTTAAAATGAGCTGAAACTAAGTTAAATTATTTCCTTTATGTTGCCCAAACACAAATAGTTTATGTAAAACCCAGTGTTTTCACTGCAAAAAAATGCTACACAATGCAGGTGGTGGTGGTGTAATGGTGTAGGGGATATTTTCTTGGCACACTTTGGGCCCATTAGTACCAATTGACCATTGTGTCAATGCCACAGCTGAGCAAATACAAGTATTGTTGCTGACCATGTCCATCCTTTTATGACCACTGTGTACTCATCTTCTGATGGCTACTTCCAACAGGATAACGCACCATGTCATAAAGCGCGAATCATATCAGACTGGTTTCTTGAACATGACAATGAGTTCACTGTACTCAAATGGCCTCCACAGTCACCAGATCTCAATCCAATAGAGCACATTAGAGATGTGCTGGAATGGGAGATTTGCATCATGGATGTGCAGCTAACAAATCTGCAGCCACTGCGTGATGCTATCATGTCAATATGGACCAAAACTAAAATATTTCCAGAACCTTTTTAAGATTAAGGCAGTTCTGAAAACAAGGGGGTTCAACCTGGAACTAGTAGGGTGTACCTAATTAAGTAGCCAGTGAATATACATTTAATAAATTACTTATATACAAAACATCCACACTTCCAATAAAAGGTCTGTGTCCTACCTGTGCTTGCAAGCTCCAGATCTCTCTTGACAAATGCTTTTCTTTTCTCCTCCAGCAGCTGACTGGGGATCAGACCAGCACTGCCTCCTTCTAGATGACAAGCCTAAAGATAAGGAGACCAGAGTCAAGGTCAGACCACCACACAAAACTCCCTTTCACAACATATAAAACCAGTACTGGGAAACACCCATACACTAATTCACACCCACACATATGGTCAATTTAGTTTAGCCAATTTACCAATAGCACATGTTTTTTGACTGTGGGGGAAACTGGAGCACCTGGAGAAAATCCACGCCAACACTCTGGGAGAACATGCAAACACCACACAGAAATGCCAACTGACCCAGTCGGGACTCGGCCTTCTTGCTGTAAGGTGACAGTGCTACCCACTGAGCCACCGTGACGGCCTCACAATTTTTTATATTTATCATAATGGAAATTTATTATGCCAATCAAATGACACATCTCTCATCTCTGTGAACAAAACAGAGACAATAGTAACTTTACTCCTACAGCATGTTAACAGCACATTCAGAATGCACAACTGAAATCAATAACAACATTTGGTCACATTTTACAGTAAGGTTCATTAGTTAATGTTAATTAATGCATTTACTAACAGGAACAAACAGTGAACAATACATTTACTACAGTATTTGTTCATGTTAGTTAATACAGTACAGTAGTTCATTGTTAGTTCATGTTAACTCACGGTGCATTAACTAATGTTAACAAGCATGGACTTGGATGTTAATAATGCATTAGTAAATGTTTAATTATGATTAATAAATGCTGTACAAGTGTTGTTCATGATTAGTTCATGTTAGTAAATGCATTAACTAATGAACCTTATTGTAAAGTGTTACACAACATTTGAAGTAGCATAAGTGATTTGGAAATGATGTACTGGACATGTATTAACCCATCCTGTCCTGCAAATCCAGCATGAAACTTATAAAAGTCAATTTTGCATAATAGGTCCTCTTTAAAGATCACACTGTCAGGACTCCTGGCTGATCGGCTGGTTCTATCTGTTCTGTTTGTATTAGCCACATGTTCCTTTGTTTGTGCTCCTGATTGTTTCTCTCCACCTCCTCGTTCTCATAATTTTAGTTGATTTGCTTCACCTGTCTTTGCTTATTTTCTCCTCATTAGCTCCCCTATTTATTCTCTTGGTTTCTGCTGTTCAGTGCCAGATTGTTGTTTGCTGCTGACCCTGCAACATCAACTATAGGTAAACTTAATGTTTTTAGTTAACCTTTTTCTGTTTGACTCCAGGACTCTCTCCTTACCTTCCCAGCCTTTCTGTGTAGTCCCTGGCTTGCCCGAAGTTTCTGGCCAGTCTATTTTTTGTTCCTGGTTATTTCCAGTCATTCTCTTCCCCTTCAGCAAAGTCTGCAAGTATTTTTTTGTCATTTTTCGTTGTTCATTTTTTGGACTATAATAGTTTTTTTTTGTTCTTTCTTGATCAGGCTGAGAGGACTGCTTGCTGAAGAGCATTTTTTTCCCATTTGTCGAACTGAGATTTTTGTGTATTTTTCCCTTGAGACTGAGACATTGCCTTTAGAAGATTTTTTTTAACTTTTGCATTCTGGCTTATGAACTGATCTGTTAGAATTTTTGCCTTCTTCAATAAATCATTGTCTTCACCTGCATTTGGGTTTTTTTCTGTTTACTGGCCTTGACACACATGCATACACACACACATATACTGTGCTTCTGTGTTTTATGGGGCCTTTCCATAGGTATAATGATATACATTCATTTTCTTTTCGGCGTAGTCCCTTTATTAATCTGGGGTCGCCACAGCAGAATGAACCGCCAACTTATCCAGCATATGTTTTTACGCAGGGGATGCCCTTCTAGCCACAACCCATCGCTGGGAAAGACACACACTCATTCACTAAGGTCAATTTTAGCATACCCAAATCACCTGTACCACATGTCTTTGGACTTGTGGGGGAAACCGGAGCACCCGGAGGAAGCCCACACGAACACGGGAGAACATGCAAACTCTACAGAGAAATGCAAACTGACCCAGCTGATGCTCGAACTAGCAACCTTCTTGCTGTGAGGCAAACGTGCTACCCACTGCGCCACTTATAATGATATATATATATATATATATATATATATATATATATATATATATATATATTCTCTCTTCTAGCACGAGCCTCAAACAAACCCAAAAATAATCAAAAAAAGCCACCAAAACATCATACATTTCAGATATTTGGATTGTTGTGGGGTCACAATGTAAGGAATACTTGAACCACACACACACACCTGCCACCAGTTGGGGTCCTCCTGGTTGAAGATCTGTAGGATGTCTCCACTGCTGAATTTAAGTCCAGCCTCTTTACAGGGGATCAGGTTGTCATGAGAGGGGTCATAGTCGAAGTGACACTTTACAAAGGCCTGCAAACAAAAACAGACAAAGAGGCGTACTGTAAAAACAGTGAAACATTAGGTTTATTATTGCTGAACATGTCCATCTATCAGGGTCAGCCTGTAAACTCATCTTTAAAACAGCTACAGTTGAGCCTGTGCCTCATGTGTTTTGGTATAACATACCTTGTTTTGGTGTGCTTTCACCAACACATCCTAAAACCAACATGTGTTTGGCAGTGGTGTAAAGTAACAAATTACAAATACTCAAATGACTGTAATTGAGTAGTTTTTCTCAGAAATTGTCATTTACTAAGTAGTTTTAACCTTCTAGGGGCCACCTAGAGCCACCTTCCTGCAGATTTCAGTTGCTGCCCATATCAAACACACCTGCCTGTAATTATCATGTGGTGTTCAGGTCCTAATTAATTGGTTCAGGTGTGTTTGATATGGGTAGAAACTGAAATCTGCAGGTGGGTGGCTCTTCAGGAACAGGGTTGGCCACCCCTTTCCTAGTGTTTAGTGGCCACATACGTGGAAAGCACATTTTAGTTTTCATGTCTTATGTTTTATATTTTGTTACAGACATAAAATGTTCTTTTTACTGATTGTCAAAACATGTTCAAAAAATATGTGTGTACGTGCTATTAATCATCAAAAGCAGTCAGGAAAAAACTGCTGTGTTCAAGGCAGAAATAAAGAGTTTTTCATTTTATTATACAAAGGTGACTTCATTGTGTTTTATGGAAATTCGGACCACGAGTCCACATATATGGACATCATTTTTCTCTTTTATTCTACTTAGGTTCAAATAAGCCCAAATAGCAAAGAGAAATATAAAATGCATGTAAAAAACACCTCGGGCCTTTAGAGGTTAAAGATGTGTACTTTTACTTCACCCTTGAGTATATTTTTAGTGCTGTATATGTACTTTTACTCACTACTTTCTTTCAACCTGCAGTCACTACTTTTTCTTGTCTATGGGGGTTAGAAAAATGAGTCCTGTGATTCCTGCCCAATCAGATCGCACATAGAAATAAAGAGGTAAATTGTATCATAATGAACTACCTCACTATGAACCACTATGACGTCTATCAGACACTGGATTTTGGTTGCTATACCTGACAAATAAATGTTAGTATTAGTCAGTATCAGTATTAGTCTATTGATGGTTTAAGATGTTGGCTCTTCATTGGATTTTGGTCACTTTCCAACACAATCTAAAATAGACCACACATCAACGTCATTTGACGTCTTTATTGGACCTCAAATATTAACGATAATTAATGTCTTATGGCGTCGTGTGATATTCATCGTCGTTCATATTGCTGAGGAATAACTAAATGCACTACAGAATGTTACGTTTACACACATCCACAAATTACTTTTGAAATGTCTACTTTTTACTCATACTTTGAGTAATATTTACACCAGATACTTTTACTCTACTTGCACTACATTTTTAGGCAATTAATGGCACTTTTACTTAAGCATGATTTTGCAGTACTCTTTACACCACTGGTGTTTGGTCAGCAGGCAGAGAGAATTTGGTCTTTTGTTGCTCTTAAAATGCATACATCTACATGAGTGTTTACATTGCAAATGAAACCTACCTTTGGAGGCAGTCAAAAGTTGAAGACTTTCAACAAACATTTTGAAAAAAAAAACCTCACATGGGTTTGGAATAACAGTAAGCTGGATGGGATAATCACTATAGTTAGGTGAAGTATTGCAAGGTTGGGTAAGGTAATGTTTATTTAACACAATTTCTGCATAAACAGGATGAAAAGAATAAAGACAATAAAGAATAATATCAGTAAAAACAAACAATAAATGAAAAGTTAAAGGTTTGCTGAAAAACAGCTTTTATTAAAGAGGGAGGGGAAAGTCATCACATCATGAGCTGACCTAATCTCCAGTGGGAGCCTATCCCAGAAGTGAGAAGCAGTGACACTAAATGCACTAAACTTTGATCCTGCGCTTTCTTAAAGCAGTTGCATCACCTCTACTGCCATGACATCATCGCAAAGACAACACAAACAAACAGAGCACAAACCACACAGACGGTCTCACGCTAAAAGCGATGCTCGTAGTGAGGGTTCTCTCTGAATAATTTGTGATCTGCAGTGTGTATACATCATGTTTTTGTAACAGTAAAGCTCACTTGTAACCTGACCCAAGTTGGTCCTAAAACACATACCAGATAATAGGTATGGACGAATTACCAGTTTAAAAACACTCAGGATGTGCGCGCAGCGAGGTCGCAGAAAAAAAACGGGAGCGCTAGCATTTACAGTGAGGAAATGACATCCGATGCGGTACAAAGTTAATTGTTGTATTAGAGATAATATATATTAATTACATATTATAATATTTACAAAATGCATTCAGCGTATTATAACAGCTTGTCACCCAGTCATAAGCACATTTATCCAGCAAAATTAACTTTAAAGTGAGCGGCGCTCGTATGACAGGTTCATTTGCAATAGCACCCTCCCAATGAATATTGGATAATACAAAATATCCAAGCATCAAGCCCGAAATATACAATCTCATTGAAGCTCCAAGTGATTTTACAACAGAGAAGTTAAAAGCGTACAAGTCTTTGAATGCCAACAATTTTGTTCTGTGTGGCCATGTGCAAGAAATAATGCTACATGATGACCAGATTCAACACTATGTAGTGCTAAAACCCGAGGTTCTGCCTATAGCCAAACACAAGGAAAGAAGATGGAACTGTACAAAGCCTGGGTAATCATCAACTAGCAAAACAACAGCATTCTGACAGCGACTGTATTAGGTTAAATTTTTACATTTCATTCTGAGCATTCAGTGTCCGAAGTTTAATGAACCATATTTAACTGTTTTTGCTGAAATCATTGCTGCAATCAAAAGTGAGTAATGTGTAGGATTCAGCATAGCATGAACTTATCTATCATGAAATGAGAACTGCAGAGTCAAGCATTTTTAATTAGGTCCTCACCATAGATATATACACTAGATATCACATAGGGACCCTGAGCATGGGTCAATTCAACCGCAGTTAAGACAGTGTGCCAATGTAAAGATGCTGGACTATAGTGCTGTGTACGGGTGTAGTAACGAGCAAACAAAGAAAACAAAGCATAAAGGAAAAACATTTCATAGGCAAGATTACTTTTTTTATGTTTTTGTATGTTATGAGCGTTTGTGCTTAACCAGTAATGTTATTGATGATATACAGTCTCTTACTGCACTGACCATTAGGCAAAGTAGCACCAACTAGCACTAAATCCTAAGCTTATGCTAGTTTTCTTAAATAAAATAAGCAAGCAATGCTATGAAATAAGACAACAAGATACTGCAGTGCCGGAAACTATTTTTATTGTCGGCTAAGTGAAAGAGCCGTTCATAACGGAGATTATTTCCCAAACAAACCGCTCCCTCAATTAAAATGAGAAGTGAAAGCGGGAGAGGGGGTGTGTTTCAGGACATGTATTAGATCAAATTAAACAGGGAGGGAGGATAATGCATTTCCATGTATATGTAACCCCGCCAGTCCTACACCACCCAACCCGCTTCGAGCTAGGATCAAGCCGGCGACTTTCCGCATGGGAGTTGGTTGCTCTAACAAGGAGGCTAAAGACCATGGCCTCTAGCGTCTGTCGCTAGAGCACCTTTAGAGGTCAGTGGAGTGATGTTTACCTGCACAGCACTTACTAGCTGGCCTCCGTTACACTCACCCCCCCTAAACCTCACTCCCATCCGAGTCACGGCACCAATGTAACCCCACCAGTCCTACACCACCCAACACGCTTCCAGTTGGGATCCAACCGGCAACCTTCCGCATGGGAGTCGGTTGCTCTAACAAGGAGGCTAAAGACCATGGCCTCTAGCGTCTGTCACTAGAGTACCTTTAGAGGTCAGTGGAGTGAGGTTTACCTGCACAGCACTTACTAGCTGGCCTCCGTTACACTCACCCCCTAAACCTCACTCCCATCCGGGTCACGGCACCAATGCAACCCCGCCAGTCCTACACCACCCAACCCGCTTCGAGCTGGGATCAAACCGGCGACCTTCCACATTGGAGTCGGTTGCTCTAACAAGGAGGCTAAAGACCATGGCCTCTAGCGTTTGTCGCTAGAGCACCTTTGGAGGTCAGTGGAGTGATGTTTACCTGCACAGAACTTACTAGCTGGCCTCCGTTACACACACAAACACATGCTCTTTGTCGGCAATGCTTGTGCGCTCACATCCATCAAAGTAGAAAAGTGATGTAAAGTTATAATATTTCGTATCTTAAAAAAATATTTGCATACAGACCACTGGGAAAACTCCCAATCATAGTGTATATATCTGTCTTTGGATGGCCACAGTGTTTCACTGCACCTTGGTCCGCATTCATTTCAAAGGAGCGCTACCCTGTACTAAATTGGTGGCTCTATTGACACATTCGTTCTAATAGACAACAGCAGGGTGGGTAATATCTAATGTATCTATCTATGGGTCCTCACTCCATTCAGCTCTTATGAAGGCTGTTAGACAAAGACGTCTGCGGTTGGCATTAAAAGCAGTGTGGTGTACAGTAAAAATACAAGTTTTCTAGTTTTAGACTCGAATTTGGCATCCTACTGCACAACATGACATGTTTGTTTTTGCAACTGGTCTTTTTTTGCAACTGGTATGCGTGGTTGAACCCGTGTGACATCATGTGTGACATAGGTTGGTAATTCCCCTATAGAAAGCAGTGGAAAAGCCCCCAAAAGTGAGCCAAATAAAAGCATATTGATTGTGTAGTAGAAAAGCACACTGAATGCTGGAATCTTGAATTTTGTATCAACTGTCCCTTTAAGAGGAATTTTAGTGTAAGAGCTTAAATCCTGTTGTCATGGCAACTGTAGTCACCTGCCGTCCAGTGGAATGCTGCTATTAGGATCTGGAATGTCCACACACAGAAAATATGCCTGGATTACATCATTCAGACGCTCGACAACAAACACTGCGCACACACACAAATGCCAACAATACCATCTGCCATCACAAACACCTACGGCAGCTCTCAAAAACATGAATATTCCCACCATAGATGTGTGAATCACATTAGTAACATAACACTGTGATGTCCAGTCCCATATTGGCAGCCGGCACAGGAAGCTGCTCGTTTATTTTGGGATCAAATAGAGACGGGCGCAGATGGGGCACTTTGAATATGGCACCATATGGGCAGAGACAAAACTGCACTCATTTAATTCTCATCTAATAAGCAGCAAAGATGAAGATGAAGATGGGTGAAGAGGCTAAGAACTGCAGTATGACATAGCTGAAAACGTAAAAGGGCAGACGGAGACTGTCGGCGTCTCCTCTCAATGGGTTGAGGTGGCATGGTGTCAAAAACAGGCAGGGCTTTGGCACTTCACTGATCTCCCAGCATGAGACAGGTGCCCGAACCTGGCAGTGCAATCCAAAGTTTGAGCTTAACGAAGGTTTTGAAGCAAGGTTATTGCAGTAAATGCTAGTTACATGAGTGTTTGTATGTTTGTATCAGCATGTGAGGGCTTTAGCGCTTTGGTTTTGTTACATCAAGCGTTCACAATCACATCCATTCATGTGGTACAATAAATTGCCTACTTTTTTTAGTGGTTTTGATTGCAGAAGAGTTTTTTTATTCATTTCTTTCATAGAAGCTTTTGATAAACCATTACAAGCCATTACCAACACCAACTAGTTACATGATGAAGAGCAACACTGAAATTAAAGGGACAATATGTGTGATTTCTTTCTTTAAAAAATATATAAAAAAAACACTAGAACAATGTTAGATATTTGCTGACTTATGTACTTGCATTATCTCAAATGTTTTGAAGAATGTTTAAATCCAGAGAAAGAGGTAAAAATAAGCACTACAAAAAGAAAATAAAACAATAAAATAGATGCACATACTATGTCCTATACTGTACAAAAAGTGCTGGTTTCCACACAATTCTTTCATATTGAGCCAACACAAATAGATTGAGTTAACTTAATTGTTTTGACAAATACAAGGATTAAACATAAAACAATTAAGTCACCTCAAAAAGACAAGAATTGTGTTGATTCAGCTCATTTTGAATATGTAGTTTGAACAAGCAGAAAAATATGGAAATCGCACTCTTAGAATTATATGGTTCTATCTGAAATTTTTGTCAAAATTGAGTTATTGACAAATTCTTATTAAATGACAACTTATTTACATTATGGGATGTTTTTTTAAGTTGTTTACATTTTAATACTTAAAAAAATGTTACACACTTACTGTTATCTATATGGAATGCAAAAACTTTAAAGCTCAATATCTCAAAATAAAAAAAAAATCATCTGCTTTTATTCTAGCCAAAATAAAACAAATAAGACTTTCTCCAAAATAAAAAATATTATCAGACACACTGTGAAAATGTCCTTGATCTGTTAAACATCATTTGGGAAATATTTAAAAAAGAAAACAAAATTCAAAGGGGGCTACTAATTCTGACTTCAACTGTATATATATGTGATGTATATATATGTGATGACCAACAACTTAGCTAACTATAGGCCTATTTCAAATCTTGCATTTATGTCTAAAATACTAGAAAAAGTTGTTTCCACTCAATTATGCTCTTTTCTGCAGACGAACAATATTTTTGAAGTGTTTCAGTCAGGTTTCAGGGCTCACCACAGTACAGAAACCGCCTTAGTGAAAATAACCAATGATTTACTCTTAGCTGCTGACCGAGGGTGCGTCTCGCTATTAGTTTTACTCGATCTTAGTGCGGCATTTGATACCATTGACCACAATATCCTCATAAATCGCTTAAAGTCTACAGGTGTCCAGGGACAGGCTCTACAATGGTTTAAGTCATACTTAACTGACCGCTACCAGTTTGTGAATCTTAATGGACAGCCTTCACAAATCTGCCCAGTAAAGTATGGGGTGCCTCAAGGATCAGTTTTAGGCCCTTTACTGTTTACAATTTACATGCTACCTCTGGGAGACATTATTAGAAGACATGGGATCAGCTTTCACTGCTATGCAGATGATACTCAATTATATATTTCAACTAAACCTGACGAGACGTCTGAATTTCTAAACTAACTGAGTGTATCAAAGACATCAAAGACTGGATGACCAACAATTTTCTTCTCTTAAACTCCGACAAAACAGAATTATTACTTATTGGGCCTAAATCTCGCACACAGCTGATCTCGCAACTCAATTTACAATTAGAGGGATACAAAGTTAGCTTTAGCTCTACTATAAAAGATTTGGGTGTCATATTAGACAGCAATTAAACTTTTGAAAACCATATATCCCATGTCACAAAAACTGCCTTCTTTCATCTGAGAAATATCGCTAAATTACGAAATATGCTATCCATCTCAGATGCAGAAAACCTAGTCCATGCTTTTATGACTTTGAGACTGGATTACTGTAATGCTCTATTTGCTGGCTGCCCAGCATCCTCTATTAACAAACTTCAATTAGTACAAAATGCAGCAGCCAGAGTTCTGACCAGGTCTAGAAAATATGATCATATAACCCCAATTTTATCCTCCCTACACTGGCTGCCTGTTAAGTTTCGTATTGAATTTAAAATATTACTTCTCACCTATAAAGCTCTAAATAATCTAGCTCCTGTTTATCTAACCAACCTTCTGTCTCGCAACAAACCAACTCGCTCTTTAAGATCTCAAAATTCAGGGCTTCTGGTAGTACCTAGAATAGCAAAATCAAGTAAAGGAGGTCGAGCCTTCTCTTTCATGGCTCCTACACTCTGGAATAGCCTTCCTGATAACGTCCGAGGCTCAGACACACTCTCCCAGTTCAAAACTAGATTAAAGACCTATCTGTTTAGTAAAGCATACACTCAATGCATCACCTAGCGGGTTCCACACTGGCTTCTGCATCTTGCTTATATACACTATGAACAGCAGCTACGCTAATTATTTTCTTTATTCTCTATTTTCATCTGGGGATACTCATCCCGAGGTCCTCAGATTATGCGGAGTCACTGATTGGATCCAAGACCAGCGACGTGATGATCCCAAGGATTCCATATCCGGGACCAGGCCTTATCCTGAGCTGCTGCTGCGCTGATGGTCGTGGGGAGTGGAGAACATGAGTCTGATTCCAGCGATGCTCCAGGGACAGACGAGTCTTCACTGAGGCCATCTTCCAGCCTAAACCACGGCGAATGAAGCTCTGCACAAGACTTTTGGCCAGTGGAGAAATTAAAATGGTCGTGCCCAACTGAGTCTGGTTCTCTCAAGGTTTTTTTTCTTCACTCCCATCAGGTGAAGTTTTTTTTCCCTCTCCGCTGTCGCCACTGCCTCGCATGGTTCAGGATTGGTAGAGCTATGCATCGATGAATTGGCTCTTCAGTGTTTGAACTCTCAGTAATGATTAAATCACACTGAACTGAGCTAAACTGAACTGAACTGAACTTAAACACTAAAACCTGAACCACACTGTTCCAGTTACTGAACCACACTGTTCCAGTTACTATGACTATTTATGTGAAGCTGCTTTGACACAATCTACATTGTAAAAGCGCTATACAAATAAAGCTGAATTGAATTGAATTGAATGATTTTTTCGCATGTGAAAATTTCGCATTTCAGTGTGCAAAGACCTTGACTCTGCTTCAGACCACCATAATATTAAGTGTTGAATTCTACAGCTCATCCATGAATGTGAAATCTGCAGGAGTCCCATAGGATGTAATGAAGATGACGATTCCCATGATTCCACACTCAGTCAAGGTGTCAGCAAAATATGTCTTTGTTTGTTGTGAATATGCACCCTCTAATGGTGAAAATTGTATCCTGTGCTTTTAAGACTGAACAGCCACAAAAGAAACCTAGTGACCATAACATATGACCATTAAGAAAGCAGACCGACAAAGGTATGGCATACATGTACCAAAACGTGGATTTTGATCAGAATCATAATCCATCCATGTCATGTTCATTTGCTTGCTATCCGCCTCCCTCCTTTTCCTTCTGTATTCATTCAATAGCAGTCATGTGTGGAACAGAGAGGGAAGGGCATGACGAAATAAGAGGGAAAAGGCTCTTCAATCAGTTTGCTGTGCAGAGCAGTCTTGTTGCTGTCCTCTATTTTGTCCGTCAAGCGTTAAAGGGCACCTATGGTGAAAAATCTACTTTTCAAGCTGTTTGAACAGACATGTGTGGATATAGTGTATAGAACGTCATATTGGGATGAAATAAAACATCAAGTCCTTTTTTTCAGTTTAACAACATAAAAACGGTGGACCAATCAGAGCGGTTTTCAGACTGACCGCAACTTGACGTAGGAGTGCAGTCCTCCCACCCACCGAATTGATTGACAGCTGCGTAACATGTCCCTGTAGTCACGTGTGTAATCATGTCAACAAGACCAGACGTGCACAAAGCAACCGGGTAAAAAAGGTCTGTTCAGTTTGCTACAATCATCAATCATCATCAAATGTGATCAAGAGGGAGTTCCACATGCTTAAAATGTTTTAAAACGTTTGTAATGAATTACAGCGATTTACTTCAGCTTTACTTCATCAGCACAGGCATGAGTCAGAACAATTATAAAGGAAGACGCTTCAATCCCGGTTTGTGGACGTTAAATCAGGTTTATTTTGTAAATTTTGTTTTATTTTTGTGTGTTTGTGTGTGTGTGTGTGTGTGTGTGTGTGTGTGTGTGTGTGTGTGTGTGTGTGTGTGTGTGTGTGTCTGTGTGTATCTGTGTGTGCGTGCGCGCATGAACTTTGTACATTGGCATTGTGTGTGTGACTCATCGATGCATCACAACAAATACTCATGGGTAAAGTTCCTACTGTAGTATTTCTCACAAACGCTACATGAGATCTTCTTCCTAAGTCTGTCTGTCTGTTGTCTGACGCAGCCGAGGGAGGAGATTAGGGCACGCAGAAAGGCACTAAGAAACGGTGGGCAGGGCGGACTTTTCTTAAAGGCGCAGTTCAACTAAACAGCCCCCTGGTGGAAAAAATGTTTAAAATAAAATCTTGTAAAAGGTATAATGAAAAACCTGATAGATGTTTTGACCTAAAACTTTACAGACACATTCTGGAGACGCAAAACACTTACTGTATGTTAAATCTGAAAAAAGTGGTAACCTAGGTGCCCTTTAAAGCTTACTGAACTGTCTGACACATGCAAACACATATACCTCCTTTTCTGGAGTTCCTTTGACTGGGGCACAGGCAATTCAGGTACTAGGTATTCAGAAGGAGAAATAAAAATGTCCTGGTTTCATGGCAATGACCAGCTTTTAAAGAAATGTACAAATGTATCAGAAAATGGTTCCATGTGACACATGGCATATATTCAGAGTGCAAAAATCTCTATCAGTGTGGCAGTCTGCTCTGACTCACTGACTGCTTTTAGAGTTTCCTTTGTTTAGTTCCCAAAATTAGCCAGTAATTTGGAAAAATGCTAGCAGTGTTATTAAATTATTGCCCATGTTCTTTATCCTAAGTCTTAAACTACTATAGTCCACATTTCAAATGAAAAAAATCAATACAATAAATCTAAGACTTTTTAAACATTACATAGACTGTAGGCTCTGTTAGAAAACATGTGTGCTTTACATTTTAGATCACTTAGTGGTTAACCCTTATGTAGTGTTGGGGATGTTTTCATCCACTCTGGAGGGATTTTGAGTCTTAAATTGGCCATAACTCTTTTGCCCTGCTTCCACTGAGTGGTACGGTACGGTACGGTTCGGTTTGGTACGCTTTTATGGCTGTTTCCACTGTCAAAAGGCGTACCAAACCGTACCGTACCACTTTTTCGGCACCCTTTCAAAAGGGTACCAAACATGAGAAAGTGTACCAAAAGGTGGAGCTACACGAGCAGCTGAACGCTGATTGGTTACAGAGATACGTCAGGAGCTTGTGTGGATCTAGCCAGAATGAAAACAAAGGGACTGCCATGTTTTTATACACAGCCGAGACATTACACTGTAAAACTAATGCATATAATAACGAGCCATGGACTAGAGGTCTGCATTCCCGCGGGCGCCGCAGGACCCGACCAGATTTCTGAGGCGGGGGAATAAATTTCCGAATAAATCGCGGGAGCGGTCGGTAACGGGTTTAATTTGGGACAAGAGCGGGCTGTCCAGCAATATCGCGGATATTGCTATGCGAATAATAGAGAGAGAGAGACAGAGAGAGAGAGAGAGAGAGAGAGCTTTGCCTGTGTGTGTGCTTGGTGCTTGTGTATGTTAGTGCGCGCGTGCGCGAATGAGAGACAGAGAGCTTTCCCAGATAGCAAAATATACTCGGGCCAGTTCCGGCTAGATTCTCGCCTGCCGGAGACTTACCACTCAGCCCGGCTCCGGCTGCCGGACCCCGGATGCTTGTGGACTCACTGCCCGATTCCGGCCCGAATCAATCAGGCCAGATGTGGCGGCCGGCGCCGGAATCGGCCCGAGCGTAATGTGCGCTGCGGCCCGGATTTGGCGCGACTCAGTATTTATATACCTTTATATAAAACCTTTTGGTATTACATTGGTACTTGATACATGGTATTACAAGCCTTTGAGTTGATATAACAGCAAACGCCTGTGTGTCTGCTTGGTGCTTGTGTGTGTGTTAGTGCGCACGCGCGTAAGAGAGAGAGAGATTTGTCTGTGTGTGTGTGTGTGTGTGTTTATACAGACAGCTTGGCTGTCTGGACTGTATAGCTGAGGGATTTTCGGTTTTGTTCTCCCCCGCTCTTTAGCGGGATCGGGCGCGGCGGCCAGAAAACAGGGCGGGTCGGGCAGCTGGACAATAAATTCTTAATATAAGCAGGAGCGGTCGGGTTCGGGCTAAAACCTGGCGGGTGCGGGCGGGAGCGGGATTCAAAATTTAGTCCCGCGCAGATCTCTACCATGGAAGACCCAAGCTCAAACAGAACTTATGCATTGTTACTCATTGTCTTGATGTACAGACACAAAGCCAAGAAGAACTAAATCTGCCGTGTCCAGTTGTTGTTTTATGAGGGGAGCTCGCGATCGCATCTATATTTGATATAATGAACTTTTTGGGCTGATAATAATAACGTGTGGGTGATTATTGAAGTGTCTCCGTCATCAGATCCTTTCAGAAAGAAAAGGAAAAAGGAGAGAGTGAAGCGCGAACAAAGGAGAAGCCCGACAAAACACAGGAGCAAGTTGTTTCAGCAACCTGAATCACAAACAAACTGCCACGTTTATCATCGCCTTTTGGACTGTTATGAACTCGGAATGACAGTTACTCTCTAACAGAGTTTACATGTGATGGTGAAGATTACATAGATGAGAGGTTTGTACTGACTGTGGGCTATGTTGCGTGTTGTTTATAAACCTAAATAAGGACTAAATGTATGCTGTGTGTGGTTTTTCTGTAGTTGGTAACATATCGGAGACTCTAAGGGGCTGTATGTGTTCATATATGTTCATTTATTTATTTATTTTACATAACTGCAGACGTTACAGTAGGCTATTTCAGGCACTGTCATTGATCTGCAGTTATAATCAAATTATGTTCATAGAAAAGTTAGTAATAAACATTTATACCCAAGAATTTATGTGTATAAAGCATCTGTTTTGTGAGAAGTGCTTCTCATGTGATATGTAAACAACCTGTACAGATTTACTGTACACATTTATTCGAGGGTGACTGATGTCAATTGAAACTTTCTCTCATACACCTCACCCACCAAAAGGGTACCCTTGGTAGTGGAAATGCAAGCCTGATAAAGATGACCCGCAAAGGCCCATACCGTACTATACTGTACCAGTCAGAGGAAATGGGCCATTTCTGTGTTTCAGCGAGCAGAATGGTTTTTTGGTGTCAAATCTTATTTTGACACATATTTTGAGAAAATGCTTTGAATTTAAAAAAAAAAAAAACACTCAACAATAGACTCTGGCCAAATACTATACTTTTGTCTAACATCCACTAAATTAAACTGCTGTAAAAATACATCAGACAAATCTACATATTTTTTTTGTTTTTTTTGTTACAGAAATCTGTTAATCAGCCTCAGTACTGATTAAAACAACTAAATTCTTTAGAAACTTACAGGATTTTAATCGCCAAATTTATAAATGTTGTTACTAATTTGGTGAAAAAAACACACAAAATGACGTGTTTTCAATATAAAAAGTAATTGTGGACTGGATTTTTTATGTCTTGCACATGTGTGTTTTAATTTTCATTTTTCTTGCCAATTTACTATTGGTGGCTGTTTTTGCCCCAATGACTTTCGGTATGAAAAATGAAAATCACTGCATCAGTGCATCAAAGCCAATGTTGGTACTAATCGTTCACATGTCCAAGACTATGATAAAAGGTAAAAAATCTAGTCCACAATTACTTTTTATATAAAAAATACGTCCCTTTGTGTGTTTTTTAACACCAAATCAGTGACATCATATGTGAATTTGGCAATTATAGAAAGAAATTAAAATCCTGTTAATTTTTCAATGCAGTTTAGTAGTTTTGATCAGGACTGAGAAAAGAAAAATGGAAAAGAAAATATTTATCTGATGCGTTTTTACCGCAGTTTAATTTTGTGGATGTTTTCATCCCTAACATAACAAAAGGGTAGTAAATTTGAACAGTTGGACAAGCCTTATGAACTTAGACATCTTCATTTGTTCTGTTCCTCTAATTAGTCAGTAATCTTTTAAAATGTAAGCTCTAGATCCTGCTTGTCATTCTTTGTAATACTGACCTTTCTTTATTTTACACCACACTGATTATGTAATGTTGAATTGGTTAAACAAGCAAACAATAACAAAAATGCTGTCCAAGTGAATCTTGTGTTCGAGCAGTTGCAAAGACTATAGAATACATAAGACGTGTCACTCATATCTTTTTGAATGGGGAAAAGTGTAACGGACAATATGGTGAATAAAGCCCCGCCTACTAGTACAGAAGCCAATCATCGATTGCTATATGGCGAATAAAGCCCGCATTCTAGTACAGAAGCCAATCATCGATTGCTATATGGCGAATAAAGCCCGCCTTCTAGTACAGGAGCCAATCATTGATTGCTATAGACTGATGATGTTCCGGGGGAGGGGTTTGGACCAGATGTGAGTTTCTGCAGATTTTGTGTGATTCAGACATTTAGAATTGAAACTAAAGACACAGCTGTTGTTTAATTTTATTGGTGATTCCTAATATGAAATTTAATCGGAAGCTTGGCAAGCAGTTTTTGGAGTGCCAGTGCCAGAGCATGCTGCCCGAGAGGCAATTTAAAGATGGCCGCCAAGTGAAATGACTTGCTTTAAAGGGACTTTGGTAGTTGTCATTAACACAATCAAATGTATACAATTACAAAGAATTTTATGTGACATTACGGCTTTTTTAAGAAAATTGGAGAGGAATATTTGTTTTATTTCCTCTACCAACCTGCAGTAAATACTGAATACAGAAGGAAAAAAGGCTTCATAATACTTGACTTCATCTTATGTGTGAATTATTTTAAAACAGAAGCCTGCTAAACAGACACTAATGTTAATCTCTGCAATAAATATTAAATTAAAGTAGACTTTATTTTGGGGAAAAAATAATTTACCAAATAAAACAATTATTTCCCATGTCTGTACCTTCAACGTTTCAGTCAGTTTACAAAAGCAACTGTTTGACATCTTGAAACTTGGATTGATTTCCCATTGAAATACCACTACTTTCTTATCATCTACGCATATAAGTACGTATATATATATATATATATATATATATATATATATATATATATATATATATATATATATATATATATATATATATATATATATATATATATATATGTACTTATATGCGTAGATGATAAGAAAGGAATTTTAATGAGAAATCAATAATCAATATATATATATATGCATTTGCTCTGAAAGGTAATTCATGATTGTATGTTCATGTTCTGTATGAAAGAAATGTGTATGAAACTCATATTTACTACTTTCACCATGTTGTGATTGTCATATTCACTGCTTTGGTGGAGTTGTTCATCAAGAGTATGGTCATTCAACAGTGACATTCATATAAAATTGAACTAAATCAGAACTACAGCAGAATTCTAACACTACTCTGCTGCCTGCCTGATACAGTATATTCAATAGTCATAAATATTGTTATGGATTTTTGCTCTTCATCAACTGTATGTAAAGCAGATTTGACCCAGCATACATTGTAAAAAATGCTATAGAAATAAAGCTATTTTATAACTTTATGGGGATTTTAAGTGTCCATTAGATTCAGCATTTTATATATTATGTCGTCTACACACTTTTCACTTACTACTCAGAAAAAACTCAGTGTATGTCAGAATGTTGCCCACCTGTCGTGGTGTGTGTGGTTCTTGGTAGCTGGGCAGGATCTTGAGGACCACGCTCCCGCTGGACTCTTTCAGCATGTTCTGCAGGACTTTGGGGTCACTCCCGACCTCTTTTCCATTGACCTCTTTGATGATGTCACCCACGTGCAGCAGACCCTGCTGATCAATCATGCCCCCATGCAGGATCCTGGCAATCACCAGCTCTCCACCCTCCACCCGAAATGTCACACCCTACCAGAGGAAACAGTTTGAGATTCAAGCAAAGTGGCACAGACTGCTTCGCTTGAGTGCTTCTAAATAACAATATCAGCTTTATTGAATAGTTTATGATTTTCTATTACATTCAAAATTGAAACTACACATAAAAAAAAACAACTAACCAAATAATTATGCTTTCTTTTATGCTTTATTTTGATGTCCACTTCACTTTACTGGGGCATTAGGACATACACAAACCGCAGGTTGAGCGCCTCCTGCTGGCCTCACTAACACCACTTCCAACAGCAAGTGGTTTAGCCCAGTCTTGGGCTGCAGGTTAATATGGCTGTGGCTAGTAAATACTGGTATCTTGCAAAATAATCATGTAATTATTTACATTCAAAATAAAATTTTGTTTTATCTAGTGTTAGAAACTTTTTTAAAACAGCTCACTGTTCATACAGAGCATACTTCATCAGTGAAGTTCAATAGTATATTGTACTGTATTATATTATTTAAGTTATTTAATAATTACTTGCTACGCTAATATGCTACCCTACAGAAATACTTTAGTAAACATTCTAAATCCAGAAATGCTAACAAATGCAGACAACTTTCTATTTAATATAGGCTCTATTTGAAAACATACATTTTGCTTTCTGTTAGTGGCAAAAAATAACACATATCATTATTGAATAGCACCTCACATCACATTACAGGATAACATTTTATTTTGATGGTCAATTTGAGTATTAGTAGACTGTCTGCTTAATATTTGTTGATACTGCTCCTTCAACTGACATGTAACTGAATATAAGAAACTTTGCAAATACAATACATGTCAACTTACACTAACCCTAACCCAACCTAACATTCCATTTATAATATAATGAGAATTAGTTAGCATGAAGATGCAATGTAACTTAAATTCAACAAACAGACTATCGAAATAAAGTGTGAGCCATTACAATGTTTTCCTTAGTTTTTTTACTTACAGTTTTATAAGCAGTCATACTTAACTTTACTTTTACATTTCAGTTCAGTTCATTTTTCAAGCATAATAAAAACTCTCAGGACTCACCAGATGCTCTCCAGACACTTTGCGGATGCCCACCATTCTCACAGCATCAGGGGGCACTGGCTGGTTGTTGAACGCGGGGTCCATAAATGCACAAGGACTGGGAGGAGGAGTCTCATAGCTTTTGGATGCTACAGAGTCGTGCGTTTCAAGTAAAGACTGTAGAGAGAGAAATTTTTTTTTTGAGGTATTGAGGAAGGCCTCTTTAATAATCAAAATGAAACCCAATGGAAGGGCTTGTGTCTGACTGACTGCATGTACCTGAAAATGTGGCTCTTTAAGGATGCAGATGAGCTCATGTGCCGCAGGACTATCAGGTGAAAGGGTATTTAGGTCTCTCAGGATGTCCTGCACCAACTCCACATTATTGTCCCTCACCGCCTCCAGCTTCGGCTCTTCATAGTGCTCACGAGACTGCATACACACAACATTCAAAGTATTAATTGACCAATATTTGATTCAATAACCAGCATATTGTGATCAGCATCATGTAAAAAAGTGAGAAAACTTGTAACTTGGAACTGTTAAGACTTAAAATTAAATAAGACTTCATTTAAATTATGCATATTGTTTGTTTACTTAAATTTAAGGCAACAAATTTATTTATTTTTTTAAAAAGTCAACTAATCACTTTAAAACAACTTTCAAACTGGATTCCTGGAGAGCCGCAGCTCTGCAGTTTTGCTCCAGCCCTAATCAAACACAGCTGGTCCAACTAATCAAAGTGTTCGAGACTACTAGAGACTATTAAGCAGGTGGGTTGAAGGAGATTGGAGCTGTACTATGCAGAGCTGCGGCCCTCCAAAAATTGCATCTAAGACTATTACCTTAAAAGCAACAGGTTTACTCAACTTTTTCCAAGTAAAGTCAACTAGTCACCCTAAAAACAACAGGTTTACAATTTTTTTTTCTAAATAAAGTCAACTACTAACTTTAAAAGCAACAGGTTTACTCACTTTTTCTGAGTAGAGTCATCTAAAGCTTTTTACAGTGTGGTTGATGTGTCTGATATTTGTTATGTAAATGAGGCAACTTTCATTTTTAAAACACTTTGAACGTTCTAACTTTGCAGCATTAAACAGTTCTATCTAATAATAATTAGACAAAAGTGGATCAAAAAATAGTCTTTAGACAAGAATGGGTGTTGTTCAAATGTTATTGTCACAATAACTACTCCTTAGATCGCTGGATCTCTCTCACAAATACTCATGGACTACAATTCTGCCATTTCTGGACTACATATTCATACATGCACTTCGCCCAGACACACATGCTTCCTCATCTAAACTGATTACATTCACACCACCTGAGGATTGTCAGAGACTGATTGCACACACTATTTAAGACACACACTCACCCATTCAGTTTGCCGAGTTTTGTTAACTGTAATAGTAACACTACAACGCGTTTTCCTTGTCTTGCTTCTCCGTGTTTTGACCTTAGCCTAGCTTATCCTTTTGTCTTTGTTTGCCGCCTGCCTTCTGACCTCCTTACCTGTTATTCGACTACGATTCTGGACTGTCTCCATATACCTGTTTGCACCTGAATCGACCTTTGCTTGCCTGACCACTGATAAAACCTGCTTTTGGATCCAAAAAGGATTCTGCTTTAGTTTTTTTTATATTGTTAACAAGAAATATAATATCTATTTTTTTTTTTTAAATATGAAACTGACATCACACCATGTTAAGTTCTGTGAAGATGTTTTGTTTAGACCAGGGGTGTCAAACTCAATTCCTGGAGGGCCGAAGCCCTGCACAGTTTATTTCCAACCCTGCTCCAACACACTTACCTGTTGGTTTCAAACAAGCCTGAAGCACTCAATTAGTTTGATCATGTGTCTTTAATTAGGGTTGGAACTAAACTGTGCAGAGCTGCGGCCCTTTTGGAACTGAGTTTGACACCTGTGGTTTAGACCATAGGTCTCAAACTCAATTCCTGGAAGGCCGCAGCTCTGCACAGTGTTGGTCCAACTCTAATCAAACACAGCTGACCTAGTAGTCTTGAACACTTGATTATTTGGATGAGCTGTGTTTGATTAGGGTTGGAGCAAAACAGAAAAAGCAGAGGAATTGAGTTTGAGACCTATGGTTTAGACCAGTGGTTATCAAAGTGGGTGTCGGGACCCCATGGGGGGTCGCGGGACAATGACAAGGAGTGGCTTGGTGATATTAAGTAAATTTTATTTAACTATTTGAATTACTATATTTTATTTATAACTCACAGAAGAGAATTAATAGTTGCGTTAAAGAAACGACAACACACAAATAAAAAGCCATCAGCCTTTAATTTTTTATACTATAATGTAATTAAATTAATAAATGACGAAAAAAAGCATTATATAGTAAATAGGCTGTGGCATTTTTGTGTTGTCAATATGCTCATGTTTATATATGCCTATAGTTGTGTCTGCAATGTTTATTTACAGTATATACTGTATATATAACCACCTTGAAAAATGGGGGTCGAGAGTCACTGACATTGTTGTTTTGGGAGTCGCGGGCTGAAAAGTTAGGGAATTCCTGGTTTAGACAACATATTAAAAGGATTACACTGCCTTTCTGCTAGTGTGTTTAAGGGAGTGCATTCATTTTCTGTCACAATGGTGATAAATGTTTTAGATCATTCCTGCTGCTGCTTCATGTGGCTAAATAAACCACACAATCAATAAGGGAAAAAACTGGACAATGTAATCTTCTTCATGATCTTCTTCATGTAAAACAGCTACAAGACCAGGCTGAGGAGATGATGAGAACATTTAGAAAATGTAACCAATATATTGACCTACTCTGTTTAAAAGCACAATATGTCATTTTCACCACTAGAGAGTTTGTATTCACAACAAACAAGGGTGTAGTTTGATGACACCGTGACTCATTGTGTAATCATGAAAGTTGCTGATTTTTCTTTCCTGTTGTGCCTTTAAAACATTATCTCATTTTTGGTGAATAAATATCTATAGAAATAAAACTTATTGAATATTTTATTAGTGACGGTAGCTTTCAAAGCAGTGTAGGCTTTCCAACAAACACTCTAAAACTGTAATGTGCTTTGCTCTGAAACACAGTACTATTTATTTATTTAAATGAAATGCACACTATGGCGTTAAAGTCCTTTAGTGCTGAAAAATATGATACATTATCAACACTGCAAAAAATGAATAATTAAACAGTTTAAATATTTAGAACCAATTTTCATAGAAAATCGGTATTTCTGACTCTATACACTGTAGTTTAAATAAAGAAATAACTGCATTAGCAACATAATACATAAAAAGATCCTTGTTAAACATTTATGAGAAATTCAAAAATAATTCTGACAAGTCTCAGATTTGACCTTGAGGAAAAATCCACCAGCACAAATCCAAACAGCTTATTATACAAGTCTACAACACACCAAATCCCAGCCTGCGGCCAAACAGCACAGTAAACAAAGTCCTGTATGTTCTGGCTGTTTGCTGGAGCATCAATATTTCATCCATCATCAAATAAAAAAAGTTGTGGCTGGCGCTTGCACTACACTGTTCAACTTAAAACTTTTTTGCGCAGTTCATCTAGATCAGTGGTCACCAGCCTTTTTAAGCCCAAGATCCCTGACCTCGACTTTGTTGAGGCAAGGACTACCAATCAAAAGGACTGCCAGAAGAATGGCAATTTGAGACCTTTCATTTAAGTAAATTTTAAAATAATACAAACAAAAAAACATATTTTGCAATGCATCTGGATGATATTTGGGAGGTGAAAATTTGGGTGACAAATGTAACACTGAGATTGATGTGATTAATATCGTGACTATAGTATAGACAAGTGCTAGCAAAACAGCAATAGTGGACTACAAGAACATACATGTTTGACGGTTCAAAGGACTACTTTTTAGTCACATTCAGAGATCTGTGTGACAATATTGCCATCTGTACTGTATGTGAAACCGTTCTTATTAATTCCTATTTATTAAAAACACTAACTCTAAATTAAGGCATTGAATCATTTAATCAGTCTCAATAACTGTCTGGTATAGCTCAGCTACCAAATCTGACCTCAGAAGACTACATCGAACAGTTTGGACTGCTAAGCGAATCACTGGAACAACCTTCCCTATTCGCTAAGAACTGTACAAGGCGAAGGGCTACCAAAATCACTCTGGACCCCTCACACCCAGCACATTTCCTCTTGGAACTTTTACCTTCTGGTGGACGCTACAGAGCACTGTGCAGCAGAACAGCCCGACAGGCAATCCCTCTCATAAACACCTTATTATAGTAATCGTGAAACAAACATCACTACTTGTTATACACATATACACTTATTTATTTAACAACATACTTTACATGCCAATTTACACATACATTGTAAGAGCTGCACATGTAATGTTGTATTTAGTAATATACAGTTGAAGTCAGAATTATTACCCCGCTGAATTATTCACCCCCCTGTTTATTTTTATTTTTTTCCCATTTTCTATTTAACGGAGAGAAGATTTTTTGGTAACACTTTATAATTACTACACACTATGAACCATTAATTAAAAATTAGCATATGATGAAATCATTATCTGTTAAGCATTAACTCTACATTAATAAACGTTAGTAAGCAGTTTATAACTGCAGCTGTAAATGCTTCTTTCTGGACTACATTTATACTGTGCTTAAAAATTGTATTTTCATACCTTGTTAATGATTAATTTTTCATTACTAAATGAATTATTGCATTATCTACAAACCATTTGTATTTAAGAGTAGTTGGTGGTTTTTAAGATCATTCAGTATGAGTTGGTAAATGATGAATAAACTATTTAAAATCAATGTTTATACATCTTATTGTTCAGGCATAAATTAATGATTACTTTGTATGCTAATAAATGCTTTATTAACTCAACTTCATGCTGTTTTGTGACCTAATCTAAAGCGAGGACTATTTATGATTTATAAATCCCTTATAAATGATGATTAGATGCTCTTATGCTCTTAATAATCTTTGCAATCTTATCTAAAAAGTAAAATTACTGTAAAGATTAAACATTGTTGAATGACAGGAGTGTCAAAATATGACATAAAATTGTATAAAATAACAACAATATAATAATTTAACAGTATAACAGGATGTGATGTTTAAACTGTACAGTAATTTTATTAAAGATTAGGCTGCAAAGATTTATTTTTCAATTGAAGTTCAGTTTCATTTGTGTAGCTTCAAACAATTGGGTATAAATAAAGTCGTTTTTTTTTTTTTTGTTTTTTTTTCCTCTTTAGAACTGAGCATTTAATCATCATTTATAAGGAATTTATAAAGCATAAATAGTCCTCACTTTAGATTAGGTCACAAAACTGCATGAAGTTGAGTTAATAAAGCATTTTTTAACAAACAAATTAACTATTAGTATATGCCTGAATTATAAAAGTTAATTTGAATAGTTTATTAATTATTTACTAACTCATTCTGAATGATCTTACAAAGAAACCAACTATGCATAAATAACTGGTTTGTAAATAACGAAATACTAAATTTAGTAATGCAAAATAAATGATAAACAAAGTATAAAAGTACAGTTATTAAGAGCAGTATAAATGTGGTTCTAAGTCAAGAAAACAGCATTTGTAGCTTTAGTTATAAACTGTTTACTAACATTTATTAATGTAGAGTTTCTCATTTCTAATAACTGATTTATTTTATCTTTGCCATGATGACAGTGAATAATATTTGACTAGATATTTTTAAGACACTTCTATACAGCTTAAAGTGACATTCAAAGGCTTAACTAGGTTAATTAGGTTAACAGATTATGGTAATTAGGCAAGTTATTGTATTATGATGGTTTGTTCTGTAGACAATCGAAAAAAGCCTAAAGGGGTTTAAAAAATTTAAAACTGCTTTTATTCTAGTCGAAATAAAAAGACTTTTACAAATAATAATAGGACTTTCTCCAGAAGATAAAATATTATCAGACATATTGTGAAAATTTCTTTGCTTTGTTAAACATCGTTTGAGAAATATTTAAAAAAAGAGAAAAAAATTAAAAGGGGGCTAATAATTCTGACTTCAACTGTACCTGTACACACACTTGTCAATTTGTTTATTGGAATTCACTGCTTACTTCTATTTTGAAATATATTTATTATCTTTTTTCTGTCCTGTATCTGTAAGTGTGTTGCACAGTAGAAGCTTTGTAATGAAAACAAATTCCTTGTATGTGTGAACATACCTGGAAATAATAATTATTCCTGGATAAAGGTCCTGTCCATGCGAATGTTTTTTTTCAAAACCACAGATTTTATCAAGTAACTGAAACCAAAACATTTAAGTTTTCAACTGACAAGAATAAAGACTTTGCGAAACTCAGAAATAAACTTACGCGAGTTGATACTTTTAAAAGGTACAAATTTGTACCTAAACGGCCCATATTAAGGGTAATATGGTACCCTAAGGGTACACATTAGTACCTAAAGAGTACAAAAACGTTCCTCTTAAAATTTGTAGGTACTAATAATATATAGTTTAAGGGAGCCAATATGGACCCTTTGTACAAATGTGTACCTTTTAAAAAAAGAGTGTAGAGTGGTCATGTGGACACTACAACTGGAGATTTTGCCTCAGTTTGCATGCTGTGTTTGCCTTTTGGATTGGGCAACATGGCTGGGTTCACAAGAAACGCAGAACATGCAATTGAGGCAAATTCCACACATTAGTGTCCTTGAATTGTGTGCAGTATACTGATGCAAATAAGTAATTCTGGGTTTGGTGCAAACCCAGCATAAAAGGCTTTTTACTGCCAGCAAGCCCTTAACATACATTACATTGTGTTTTGCATTTTTGTAAGGACAGAGATTTATCTTTTAAACAAAGGCGTGAAATACTTGTGTTCTTGTCGAGTTAGTTTTGAAGCTTTTGTTCTGCTTAGAGCCAGTGTAAACACATGGGTGTCAAAAAAAGGCTGACTCACGACTGGACTCTCCATGATTCCTTTCAGGAAGATGAGGTCCAGGTCATTGGCTGTGGTGGAGCTGGTACTGTCACTCAGAGTATCCAGAAGACTCTGCATCGCTGCGGACAACAAAACAATAGGATTCACAGGTTAGAAAGAAGACACTTTAGTAGAATGAGTATATTACATTTGAGGAAGTTGGTAGTAAATACTGAACTGACTGTCTGGACTATCTGATTCTGATTAGTCAGTCACCACATTCCAAGGAATGTTATTTCAACATAACTACTGCTGAATAACACCAGCCCATCTAGGTACCTCAAACCATCCTGACCATCAGTAAATACGTTCACAACCATATGCTCCGCTGCTGTTTTTGACTGTTTGGTGGCATCTTGTGACTGAATAATATAAAGGTTAGTGTATACTCCATCAGCTCCATTCAGCTATTTTAATTTCTGCCAGCTTTGGCTTTAATGAAATAATTAATAAACTATTACATCTCGGAACAATATTTTGTATCTAATTTTAATATTTTATGACAAGTAAACATGTAATAAGTGGGATAAAGTATTTCCAGGAGGTTGTTTTGCAGAATAAAGCCATTCAGCCAATGGCATTTTGTTTTTATCACATTATATTATATTGCTTATGAAATTTGATTGGATCCAAGACCAGCGACGAGATGATCCCAACTCTGAACTGAACTTAAACACTAAAAACTGAACTGCCCTGGTTCAGTTACTATGACCATTTATGTGAAGCTGCTTTGACACAATCGGCATTGTAAAAGCGCTATACAAATAAAGCTGAATTGAATTGAAATTGCTCTACAACCAGAACATCCAAAATTCCTCGTTGCCAGTTTTTTGTTAAAATGTATCAACCATTAATTGAATAAATAGATTGTATAATTGAATTTAATAAAATTACTAAAATCCATTAAATGCCATACATAAAATAAATGTTTTATTTAATTCATACATTAACAAAACAATATGAATATGCAAAAGGTTATTTAAAATAAGAACTGCGTGACTAACTGCACCTCAAATCACATCCTATTTGTTCTCTCTCTCTTGTAATAAAGGTAAACTGTTTTAAATAAATATGAAATATTCACATTTTTAAATAATGTCTTATTATCATCTGCATGACCAAAAAATAAAAAGGTAGCCCCTATTAATCTACAGTTGAATAACCCTTTTGGTTTCTATGGCCATTTATGAACTTTAGGCAGAGCATACATGACTGGGTTGACAAGAAAACCTTTTGTCAAAAATCTCAACACTAATTGGCTCATCAAACCCTTCTGATGTCGATCCTATTGACCTCATTCTTCTAAATTAGTAGCCTATGGGAGAAATGACCATGGATAATAAAGGGCAGAAAACAGTTTGTTTATGACTGTACATAAAAATAAGCTAACTAAGCAATAATAAGCTGTTTTTAACATATAAAAATGAATGATAGTAAATGAGAGCAGACGTCTTGAGTCAATAAGGTTCCAATGACTTCCAACCTGCTCGTATCTGAAAAATAAAGTCAATAGAAATGCATCAACCTTCATTATAAAGGCAAAAGTAGGCTTCTTTTCCAGTTTCATATAAACAGTAAAATCTATTTTGGCACTTCTACCTTTTCTATTTGTGGACCACTAGAGAAGACTGAAAGAAGAGGGGAAGATATTTTAATTAAACACTATAAAGGCATGAGAGTTTCCTTGAACAAAGGACAATGTTGTGCAAGCAGCAAACAGAGCGGTGCAGGAATGACTTTCATGAATAACCATGAATAATTCATGAATAAAATAAGTAAACAATACTCTAATGTTAAATGCATCTTTATATTTCAGACTTCATGTCAAAGTCCTTGCTCTTCATCTCCAGCAACACTTCATCATTTAACAAAGCTTCATTAAAAACACTTATAACATAAAATAATGATTTATATTGTCTTCTGAGGCTCTTTGCTGGAACTATATTTCTTTAAATATAGTTTATTATAATATAGTTAAATAAAAGGATTATTTAAAACAATTATTTAACAATCCTTGTTTGTAGAAATATATATTGTCTTACTTGAGAAACATTTAAATAACCTTGAGAGAAGATCAGTGCAGTAGAGAAACCATGAAATCAGAATCTCCTCAAACTCAGAGCTGAATGTTGCTTCGGATAAAAGCATCTGCGGAATGCATAAATGTAAGAATAAATAACTTCATGAAAGCCTCCATGCAGCGAAGAAACGTCAAAGAGCTACTTTCAAAGGTGTCTTTTGAGTCTACATGTTTTCAAATTCTCTTTAAAGAAAAATGGCACGCTTGAAAAAGGAGCACGGCTTCAGATAAGCTGGAAATTTCACAATTATTGCACTAATATTATGCAGCGAATACGGCACATAAGTGGATCTTTAAAACAGTCAAGTCAAACGTTACAGATGCTTGGACTCATCAAACACATGTGATTATCTCACAAACTGAACTAGGAGTGTCAAATAAGGGACATGTACAAAAGAGAACCAGGATCAGATTATGGAAACTGTATTAATATGTATGTGCATGTGTCACTTTATTCACATAAATGCATTACAGCCATGAAAATGCAGATTGTCATTTCTCATTCCACAACATGCATTTGCTGTGAGGTGAAATAAAGTTCTCTCTGGACAGTGCACAGCAGTTTAATAACCTCTGCACATGATGAAGGTCAAACCTCTATCCCACGACTGTTGCTAGGCAAAGCTGACAATGAGTTAACCTACTGTTTGCATCTGGTTTATTTAGTGCTCAAATGCTTCCTGTCTGTTAAATAGGTAAATATTGCAATTCATTTACTTTTCAACGCTGCTTATTAGGGATGTTTTTATTTCATGTAAGATTAATTCAATAAATAAATGTCTTATTTTTATTATTATTATGCTCTCTTATTATAATCCTGAAACAGAAATCCTAGAATAGTCTCAAGCTCAACATTAAAGGTTGTGGTCTGAACCACAGTTAAAGGTGCTGTATAAATGAATTATAATTATAAATTATAAATTCTGAAGCATAAATACCATAGTATGCTTGCAGATATTTAAAAATCATGCTAAGTAAACATACTTGTTGATCGGAAAAACAATGCTAAAGACAGATATTCTGCTTTGAAAATGTGCATTACGTGACGGAACATCAGTCTTTGATTTAGTCTTTTAACCCGTCCAATGCCAGTTCAGCCAATTACATTTAAGCAACCCGGGTTGCCTTGGTGGAAAACCATATATTTCATTCATTCAGTCAGGAAAGCTCTCAAAGTAAGTGTCAGTGACCAAAATACGACCTCTGGTGGACAGTAGCAGACTCCGAAATGAAAAGCAGATTCAGAATTCACATGAGGTGGTTATGAATTAGCGAATAATATAAATATTATGAGCGTAAACATTAGATGAGCAGGTTACATGGTTACCCCGTGTCCTAACAACACACTATGAGATTTGCAGTGATGAGCAATTTGGCTGTTTGCACCAGATGCAAAATGACAGAAATTAAAATATAGCCATTCAGAAGCACAAAATATGTGCACTTACTGCACTCCAACAAAATGGTAAGGTTTATAATGTAATTAATAAATATTAAACCTCTTTAACATTATAAAATGTATGCTGAATTATTGATATGTGTTGGCTTGCACTGAGTTCCACAGTTCAATTCCAAATGATTTATTTTATTTTCAAGATCTGAAGTGAACTTTCTGCTGCTGCTTTCAGTAGAATGGTAATAAATACCATGTAAAATGTCATTCAAACTCACATTACTAGCCTTTAACACTGAATAAAGCACATGAGGTCTACCTAAGGTGATCAATGTCAGTTTGATCAGCTGTGAGAAATAGAAGCCGTTTATACTATATAAATTTCAGCTGTTGGTTAGAACAAAAACTCTTTTTAATATGGAAAATATTCCCTTTATCGCATACTGTTGCTTTTATTTAGAACATGATTTAATTCGACCTTAAATCAGCCTTTAGGCTCAATAATCAGACACACTCCTGGTAGTATCGTCAATCTGGCAACCTGCGATTGCAAGTGTTTTGAACCAGGTATGCAATATCTAGTTCAACCACTGGGTGCACCTTTAAAAATACTACATTATATAGCATTTTCAGCTGTTTTGGTTTAATTTCACACCAGACCATCTGCTCTAGAACAAACAAGTTGAAACTAACCAAAAAGCAGTCACGTGACAACATCCACATCAGTAGTTGACTAGACAAATTTTCAGAACTGCATTTTGTTGACAAGAACTACCATGTGGGAAACACACGGAAGTAAACAAAGAGCGGAGGAAAAGTCTACAGGCACTATGAACCTCCTCACAGCCATGTTTGTCCACTCCATGACCTGCCATAATTGTGCTAAAGTGTCAAAAAAAATGTCATCATCCCAGAATGCATGTGATTTAGTCCACATAAATGAAAGACTTTCGGCATTTGAGTCAGTTTGAGGTCGGTTCATGTTCACCTAATACGATATGCCCCTTTCACACCTGCCCAAAAGAACCCCACCAAAACTGCAAATAAACTCTGACACATTTTATTTGTAAGTAAATGAGGCAGGTCTGAAAGAGATGGGTTTTTGAGGCATTAAATGATGATGCAAATACTCTTAATTTGAGGAGGGTAAACAGTAGTAAATCACTTTGCATAATTAATTTACTCCCCCATGAAATTCATTTATTCAATAAGGTTAGATGCATAAATGGCTGTATCCACGCATTTCCACGATTTTTAACATCAACAAGACTAAAGTGGTACATAAATTTTAGTTACTTAAAGTATGTAAAGATATCAAAATAAAGTAAACTAAAATATTATGCCTAAAGCTGATTCATACATTAGATCAGGAGTGCCCAAACATTTTCTTATAAAGGGCCAACAACCAAACTTGACTGAGGCTAGTGTGATGAAGGTAATTATAGTTGTCATGGTTAATTTTCTAATTTATTTAATAATATTTCAAAAATAACATTGCTTTATATGAACTAATACAGCATATGTTCATTTTATAATGACGTTATTACAGTAAAAACAAAAACATATCATTATAACAGAATGGAGTTACACTACTTTTTGCTTTGATTTGCTCACCGATATCATCTGCGTAGTCTGTCGAGTGACATTATTCACATTTTGAAAAATCGGAATAATTTACAACATTTAATTGAAACATTTCATTTCAATTTGCTTTTTCTGTAGCAAAACAATAAAACAAACAAAAAAACAAAAAGTGACGTCAAATTAGACATGACAATCTTCCTTAAAGGCATTCACCCCAACCCTCTCCATCACTCTCACTTTCTAGATGGGATGGTGGACCAAATCAAAGGTTACAATAGACACACTTTGGCCTGCGGGCCCTACTTTGGGCATCTCTGCACTAGACTAAAAAGCAAATTAAGATGCTTCTGCAGCAAGTATTCAGGTTGGGGTGTGATGAATCTGGTTTACAGCATCAGGAGACTGCGTCGAGGCTAAAAGTGACCCAAGTATTTATAGTTGTGTAAATATTGACATTTTAACAACTTTGGATTGCCTTTTTAATTGCATGACAAATACAGACACGACTATTGACACCTGCTGATATAGAAAATTATATCCTTTCATAGTGTTTTCAAGAACTTTTTAGCCACATAACAGAGTTAGAGTTCACTGCCATTCGCTTTTGCTGTCAGTTTAATGTGTCACGGCTGGTTGCAACATAGACTCATTCTGAAAATGTAGCCCTGCTATATACTTTTCTGGAGATCCTGAATTAGATAGCCAGAGGTACATATGGCTGCATTTCCTCTTTAAGACAAATGCCACGGGGTGGTATGATGTCATTCCTTTTCGCATTTACCAGCTCACCGCTTACCTCTGTAACAGCTTTTCCACTGTTATCAGTTTTTCCAGTGGCTCGCCACGTATGTCAGCTGACTTGTGACATGGAGTGACAATGGGGTTTGAATCTGGTGAAGAATGGTTCCAGATATTAGGTAAGCCAAAAAATAAATAATCAAGTAAAAAACAAGATGAGAATGTGGTAAAATCTAAAATTGTGGTAAAAATCAGGATACCGTGAGGGCTTTTTTATTTCTGGATTGCTTTCGAAAGTATTGGCGGTTAGGTTTAGGGAAGTCGGTGGGCGCTGGTCAATCGGAGCTTTTAAAACAATATCGGTTGGGTTTAGGCAAGGAGTCAGTCGATCGGTTAGTCAGTCATTCAGTCGACGGTGTCCTCTGGTGGATTTATGTAAGAAGTGCAGGTGTGAATAGCACTTGCAAGAGAAATTTGAAATCTCAAAAAGCGTACACAGTGGCTTCTGACAGATTCATGAAAATAAAAACTGCAAAAAACATAGCTTCTGGGACGTATTTGGTGCTCTCCAGAAATGTATATAGCGATATGTAATCAGAATGAGCCTGGTTGGTCTTATCTTTGGACACTTTTGATGTTGTTAAACCAAGTAAAGATCCAATAAAAAGTTTGACAATGAGAATTGAATCATGAGCAATGAGCATTTGCCATTGAGATGAACGTGAATGCTAATAAGTTGCTCTCTATTTGCTATAATTAATACCACAAGAAGCTCTGTAGTGTACATTTCCATGGAAACACAACCTAATGGTGTGCGTCTGAGCCAAAGGGTCAAACTCATTACTAGCTCTGGGTCGACATCCTGTTGAGACTGAGTGACATTTAAGCTGAAAGGACAGCACCGACATATTTCTGAAACTGACTCGTGAGACCTTTACGCTTTGATGGACTCAAATTCCAAAACATGTTTTTTAGAGAGGAAGTGCAGGAACTTCCTTTGGACATGCGTCGATGCTCAACACAGTGCCACATTGTGTTTTTCTTACACCCAAGATCATAGCACTGGTCACATTCAGGTAACATACTTGTTTAAAGCTTATCTTAACATAAGAGCTGTATTACTGCAGTTTATTTTCCAAGCTCAGGACTGCTGCTGAGTGTTTGGCTTCTGACTCATTTCCATTCCAGCGCTCCTTCAGAAACAGAACACCGTTTTCATTCCAGTACAGCAGTCGTTTCCTGGAACTATCTTAACCTCCCATATTACACTCATACTAAATCCAGCTCCGCATGAAGCCTGGTTGACAAAACAAATGTGGGTACAATTTGGCATACTGTGGTACCGAATTTTATTTAATTTTATATACAACTGAGTCATCCAATGACTTTCAAATGTCACGTTTTGTCCCTGTTTTTATTTAATTTCAATTTCTCATTCTGAGGTAAGTTTATCCTGCTGTCACACTCATTTTCTCACCTGCAGCTCACATTCTGTGACTGAGTTTTTTCTTGAAATGTTTTCAGTTAGCATAATAGCACTCAACTCATCTCCGGAGCACAAACATATGGCAAATTATCTCACCTGTTTCATATTGCATAAGAAACCACTCATATTTACAGTAATATTAGCTGGTCGATTGAACAAAATAAATGGAGCCATTTAATGATTTCCATATATTCACATATTTTTGACAGCACGCAATGATAAGTCTTTGTCTTTAAATGGGTCTTAAAAATAGTTTTAAATGTCAGATCATTTAAGCCTCCACCTTATTTCTGCAAGCGATCAATTAATTGCAATCTGTTCATTCCCTGGAGCACAGATTATTTCTTCTATTTATGCCCGTTCTCATTTACTTGCATAAAGACACCTCAACTGGATTTCTAATTACACACTTCAAACCCCTCATGGGTAGTGATGGACCTCCTTCAAATCTTCTAGATTTTAATCTTAATATTTTTTTAGATTAAATAGTTTTTGTCTTATCTTACTAATAATCTTTGTGCATTTGGAACTGACTTATTCACTCATTCCCTCACTCCAAGTCCATACCTTTAAAACACTTATAGAAGCACAAAGTATATAGTGTGCTATTTGGGATGCAGCTCAGTTTTTGACCACACTTTGTTATTATTGTTCATTTATTCGTTTGCTGGAAGTGAATTTAGAAATAGCTTTGAAACAAATCTTTGCGCTTAACAAACACAATTAATTATGTAGACTAATCAGTGTCTGTGCGTACAACATGTTTCTTTATCTACGAAAAAGAGAAAGTGAATGTGAAAGTAAAGGCAGATTGGAGGAGGCTCATTCTCGCGCTGCAGATGCTCTGTTTAACTTTTTTCTCGCTAGTGAAATGTTCGGCTTTTACACTTACAAAGTCCTCTATGTAAATTGCAAATGCACCATGGCACGACACAACTGACTCTTAAAGGGAAAAAGGGAATGGGAGATGAGACTCTGATTGGTTTTTTTCTCAAAACGCACCTATAACTCATTAAGAGAATAAGCTCAACCCTGTTAGACAATGCACTGTGGCACAGAGCGTGTTTATCCATCCTTAAAATAGCAAAAGTTTGGGCATTTGGACATGCTCTTAATGCTTTTGCGACCTGCGCTACAGACTTTGCGCCAAAATCGATAAAATAAAGCCCATGGTCCAGCACAGCCTTCACGCAGTCGCATACCTGCACACCTCTCAAAAAATGTAACTACATATTGCACGTTTGCACTACATTGATGATGATCCAAAGCTGTGGCAGTGATGCCTTCAAGCGTAATCTTTTCTATTACAATAAAATTATTATTTACATGAAAATATTTGTTTACAGAAGATTCAAGAAATGCACTATTTAAAATATTATTTACAGGATATACAAGAGTTGTTTTATTTAGAAAAGATACTGCTTATTTTCTACTTTTGAAAACAATAAAAATGATTCATTTTGTTTCCAAAAGTGCAAGTTATTTGTGTTCACTCTTCTTATAAGAAAAAAAGTGACTGTTTGTTTTAGGCAATGTGTGTTTTAATTTTAGTTGTTGGACGTTGATGTTCAATAAATACTCATAGACAGAAGATCTATGAGTGCTAAGAAGTGCGTGATTATTTTAAAATCAAGTAATATGTTCACATACTACAAGTGAGACATTTCTGATTGAAAGGCGCCTTCATTCAGAAATCTTTCACTTGTAATATGTGAACATATTTACTGTACAAAACTTGTCAGTGAACTATGAAGTCAAAAGAATTTAAATCATAAATAAAATTATTTTCAATAGGTTCATTAATCATAATCGAGTTAAAATGTTCAACTAATTGAGATTTTGATTTAAGGACAAATCGCTCAGCCCTAATAGAAAGGTGTGCAAACATGTTTAATTACAAAAAAATCTCCTAGTTAAACAAAAGAATCATTAAAACCATTTAAATAATAGTGTCCTTTATAAATCACTCTATAAAGCATGGTCTAATTGAATTTATGTTATGTAATACCCCAATCGCACTGACAGTGATTGTGCCTTTTTGCACAGCACGAATGAAAATCCTGTTTTTGCTATTGTTATATTATATCCTGCATGTGTGAAATCACAACAGAACAACTAAAATGAAGTCACCTGTGCTCTATCTGCAAGCTCATTTGAAAAACATCACTAAGTTCCTAGACACTGTCATTACACATAAATCCTCTGCTGATTTCTCAACAGCTTGTATAAACACAGCACACACAACACCTACAATATTAAAACACTCATCTTGCTCGTCTCTCATAAATACTGTATGTCATGGTGGCTTGGGCGATTGGAGATGCCAGCCCTTCTATTCATGCAGCACACACGGTCGGTCTACAGGTGTGTGTGTGTGTGTAACCATGTGATTCAATGTAATCATGCATTATTAAACAGGTAAACTGAATATTCATGAGGCAGACACTGCTAACTCTGTCCAAGAAGGTCCTGCTGTCAGTATATATTGTTAGCCATGGGACTACAGTTCATATCCAGAATGAAAAAAGCACTATAATACAGCTTTAAGACCTAGAAAACTGAAATACTGTAAAGAGATGGAACATATTTCATTTGTATTTGAACTTCAAAAAAGGCTGTAAAGAGAGAGAGAGAGAGGAAACCTGGAAATAAAAGAAGTTGTCAGACTCATTCTCTCCAGGCAGCTCTAGCAAACACAGGATGTGCTCTCATGCACAAAGCTAATTGGACAGTGGTTTGTCACCTCTCCTTCACTGCACTCAAACAAACACTCTCTGCTAGAAAGAAATAGACAAATTTGAAGAAAGATTGTTTTCAACACAACCACTATATAAGAAGATATGAATGCCTCCAAAAGGTCTAAAATTTAATCAGTTGTACTTTAAAATGCAATTAAAGGGGTAGTTTACCTAAAAATGTACATTTCTTTTTTAGTTGAACACATAAGTGTGGTTTGTTCATAAACTAATTTTGAGAGGATCACGTGCTTATAATCAACACGGCTGGCTTCTTATTAGCTCCGTAATCAGCCCCATTAGATGATTACAGAAGCATTATAAATAACCTGAGTTTATCACTCAAGTTATCTTCGTCTTGAAGCTCCCCCCTTTCCACCCCTTCATCCTCCTCCTTTCCTGATTGGGCGACACGGTGGCCCAGTGGCTAGCACTGTTGCCTCACAGCAAGAACACCGCCGGTCCAACCTTTCGGGCCGGTCGGTGTTTCTGTGCGGAGTTTGCATGATCTCCCCGTGTTCGCGTGGGTTTCCCCCGGGTTCCCCGGTTTCCTCCCACCGTCCAAAACATGAACCATAGCCAAATCGACTAAAACAAATTATCACCAAATACAACCTCAGTTCACACTTCTCACGGTGACAAGCAGGGTAGTTTTCGAGACCTACCTGACCTCGAACTCCCCTCTCGCCCTTCTAACGGGAGGGAGCCCCGGGCTCGAGGATATTACGAGCTCAGGGCTCTCTCCCGGGACAGCATGCCAAATATGCTTTATTGATTATCAGCTGAGTGTGAACTCTTGAAGAAGATATTTTGAAGATCAAAAAACTGTAACCCTTGACTTCCATAGTAGTTTTTTAGCTTTCTTTAAAATATCTAATATATTTAGTAGGGCTGAACAATATATAGGCAAAGCAGTGGCGCAGTAGGTAGTGCTGTCGCCTCACAGCAAGAAGGTCGCTGGTTCGAGCCTCGGCTCAGTTGGCGTTTCTGTGTGTAGTTTGCATGTTCTCCCTGCGTTCGTGTGGGTTTCCTCCGGGTGCTCCGGTTTCCCTCAAAGACATGCGGTACAGGTGAATTCGGTAGGCTAAATTGTCCGTAGTGTAAGAGTGTGTGTGTGTGTGTGTGTGAATGTGTGTGTAGATGTTTCCCAGAGATGGGTTACGGCTGGAAGGGCATCCTGGATTAGTTGGCAGTTCATTCCGCTGTGGAGACCCCGAATTAATAAAGGGATTAAGCCGACAAAAAAATGAATGAATGAACAATTCATGGTTTGAGCTTGGATATTGCAATGTGTGGATCTACAATAGTCACATCGCAGGATTAGATTATTTAGCATTTTAAAGATGAGAAAAAATATGCAATTTTACAGATTTCAAGAATCTGTAAAACTACATTTTTTCATTTAAAAAATGTTGCCAATCTTCGACATAGGCTATCAATGTCTGATGCGGAAAGGCTTAGTCATGTTTTCATGACCTCTCGATTAGATTATTGTAATGTATTACTAGGTGGCCGCCCTGCTGGCCTAATTAACAAACTTCAGCTTTTTTCAAAATGCAGCTGCTAGAGTGCTCTCTAAAACAAAGAAATTTGATCATACTACTCTAGTTTCTCATCATTGCGTTGGCTCCCTATTAAATATTGTATAAATTTTTACATTTTATTGACTACCTACAAAGCCCTGAACAGCTTAGCTCCGCAGTATTTGAGTGAGCTCCTGGTGTATTATAGCTCTTTACGTCCACTATGCTCAATTAATTCTGGACAATTGATTATTCCCAGAATATAAAAATCAACTGTAGGCAGTAGGTTTCTCATATCTGGCACCTAAACTCTGGAACAGCCTTCCTAGCACAGTTTGGGAAGCAGACACACTCTGTCAGTTTAAAACTGGATTAAAGACACATCTCTTTGCATTAGCATACACATAAAACACAAATGGAGTGACGCAGTGGCGCAGTAGGTAGTGCTGTCACCTCACAGCAAGAATGTCGCTGGTTCGAGCCTCAGCTGGGTCACTTGGCGATCTGTGTGGAGTTTGCAAGTTCACAGTCATGTGGCTTTCCTCCGGGTGCTCCAGTTTCCCCCATAATCCAAAGACATGCAGTACAGGTGAATTGGGTAGGCTAAATTGTCTGTAGTGTATGAGAGTGAATGAGTGTGTATGGATGTTTCCCAGAGATGGGTTGCAGCTGGAAGGGCATCCGTTGTGTAAGACATGTGCTGGAGAAGTCCGTTGTGGTGACCCCAGATTAATAAAGGGACTAAGCCAAAAAGAAAATTAATGACAAAACAAAAATGCTTTTGAAATCCAAATCCTCTAAAGCAGGGGTCACCAATCTCGTTCCTGGAGGTCCGGTGCCCTGCAGGGTTTAGCTCCAACTTGCCTCAACACACCTGCCTGGGTGTTTCAAGTATACCTAGTAAGACCTTGATTAGCTTGTTCAGGTGTGTTTGATTAGGGTTGGAGCTAAAATCTGCAGGACACCGGACCTCCAGGAACAAGTTTGGTGATCCCTGCTCTAAAGGATTGTTAGTCTGCATTATTTAGGGCAACCGGAGCTGGGAACACTTCCCAAAAGACATAATTTAAATGGCATCAGTACTTATGTTAGTCTTTTTTTTTATTATTCCTGATGTTTCCATAATCCTGGACCAGGCTGTATCCTGAGCAGCTGCTGTGGTGGTCATGGAGGAGTGCAAAGCATGAGACTGATTCCTATAAGACCCCAGTGACAGACGAGTCCTCGCATTGATCCTGAAGGGCCAGCCTGTACACCAGCCGGTGACCTCTCCCACCTGTAGCTTCTCCACGATGGACGTCCAGAGTTCTCCAGCCTCCAGCGCCTAGACTGCAGCTCGTTTGGCCATAGGAGAAATGGTCGTGCTCAAGCTGGTGCCACTTGTTTGCATTGTTCAGGACTTGTAGAGCTGTGCATTGATGGATTTGCTCTTCAGTGTTTGGACTTTCAGCAGTGAAAATTAAACCACGATGAACTGAACTAAACTGAACTTCCACTCTTAAAACTGAACGGACACTGTTTCAGTTTACTTGAATCTTCTGTGTGAAGCTGCTTTGACACATCTACATTGTAAAAGCGTTAGATAAATAATGATGAATTTAATTGAACTTAATTGAATTTAATTGAATTGAAGTGTTTCCCAGAGATGGGTTGCGGCTGGAAGGGCATCCGCTCCGTAAAAACTTGCTGGATAAGTTGGCGATTCATTCCGCTGTGGCGACCCCGGATTAATAAAGGGTCTAAGCCGACAAATAAATGAATGAATGAATTGAAGGGTAAAAGATAAAGATGTTTTTTATTGTTATTTATGCAATGATGACCATGTTATTTTACATTTGATTATTTAATTTCTGTATGAAGCACTGGATAGAAAAAGACTTGATCATTCCAGTCAATCTGAATGAAGGAAATCTTTCCAAATAGAGATGGGGCCGGTTGCTCCAGCACTGCGTAAGTTAAAACGTAGCCTTACTAAATATGTGTGTGTTGCACCACTGAACTTAGTTCAAATGCTACAATCCAACTAAATATTTACGGCAGCATTCCCCCATTTATAACAGTAGAAAAGAAACGACATTGAGTTTGGTTTACATTGAGGAGCTCGCCATGATAATAAATGATCTCCCTCTACTCACAGCTTTAATTCCCTCCCAAATCTTGCGTTTCTTTTCTTTCTTTTTTTTGTTTTTGGTGTGTGAAAGAAGAGTTTATTTTGTTTCAAGGAGTGTTTTCTGTTAACTGCATCCATCAAATAAATCGAGAATTTCTTCATGACTGAGTTTTTCTTTGCTCTTTTCTCTTTCATGTGTAGGAAATTAAAAAAGAAGTTAAATGTTTGATAACTTCATTGGTATTTCATGTACAGTCATGGCTCACATGCAGGTATGTGATTTGTCTGGTATAGTGACTGACTTTAATGTAATGTACTATAAACATGTAATTTGTCATTTTTTTAAATTTTCAATTTAATAGGAGATATATATTTAGATGCAGAATTTTAAAGCAGTTTTAAATGATTCTCATTGGATATTATGTCATTCAATGCGACTACGCCTGACTTGATAAAGAGCTTACAACCTACTAACTACGGTTTGCCTTAAGAACATTTGATGTCACCGAAGTAAAAACAAATTTAGTTACAAACTAGCTAGTATTTACTAAGCACCTCTAGTTTGGACTTTACAGTCTAGTTTAAGAAAGGACTCATGAACAACTGGTGCAACCCTACCCTGTTATATTCATCTGGTAAAATTGTATTCATATCGCAATGTACTGTATAATGTGGCAAAACAAAATATCGCAATGTTAGTTTTTTCCAATATCTTGCAGACCTAATATTTAGTGTTTAGCAGAAAAAATAATCTCAGAAGGTTTTGAAACAATTTGAATAAATAGTAAGTAAATGTTACTTTTTGTTATCTTTCCCTTTGATGTACATTATAAGCAGTGGTGTAAAGTAGAAAATTACAAATACTCAAACTCCTGTAATTGAGTAGTTTTTCTTAAGAATTGTAACTTACTAAGCAGTTTTAAAAATGTGTATTTTTACTTTGCCCTGAGTACATTTTAGTGCTGTATTGGTACTTCTACTCCACTACTTTCCTTCAACCAGCAGCAACTGCTTCACACAGTACTTTACACATAGCAGGTAAATTGCATCATAATGAAGAGACTGTTTAGATGCATGTCACTAATGAGAAGATAACTAATGTTTACTGTGTGATGACCAACGTAAATGGCCTAAACACCCAGCAGGCACAAGACGTCAACATGAGGTCAGATTGACATTGTACCCCAACGTCATGGGGACGTTGCATTTTGTTTGGAAATGAAAATCGGGTGGTTGTCAGAACCCAACGTCAGGCGGATGGCAATGTCCAACATCCAACCTAGGAAAGAATGTGTGCGCCTTAGTCAATCAGTAGACAGAATTAGTAATTGTGGAGTTCCTTAAGGATCCCTTTTGGGCCCTATCCTGTTTAGTTTGTTTACAAATGACCTCCCACAAGTCTGTCCTACTATTAATATTCTGTTTGTATGCTGATGACACAGTTCTATATGGCAGCAAATTATTTAACCGAGATGTCTCTGATTGGTTGTGTGAATCATATCTTAATTTGAATATGAGTAAAACGGTTTGTATGTTCTTCTCACAATCATTGACAGTTTTCCATCATCCTAATATATTCGTTAAAGGAGAAAAGCTCAGGGTTGTCTCTGATTTTAAACATTTAGGTCCAATTTTAGATTCACAATTGACTTTACAAAAGCATGCCAAGAAGGTTACTAAAATTGTTCAATTCAATCTGGCCAACATCAGACATATACGATCTTACTTGACTAATAAAGCAGCAAAACTTTTTATGCACTCCATGATTTTTTCTCATATTACATATTGTCTTACTAGTTTGTCACACACCAGTAAAACAGTTTTAAGATCAGTTGAATCACTTTATAAACAGGCACTTAAAGTATTTGATCAGAAAACTACAGTATTAGGTATCATCATTGAAATATAATACAAAAACACTTTTTATTGAGCTTTAATAATATGAAATATTTGGCTTATGCTTGTATGATTTTTTAAATGGATATGCTCTACCTCCATTATGTAAGTTTGTGACACACAAGAATATTAATGGTCAAGCAACACGATCTGTAACCAGGGAAGACTGTGGTGTGCAGTTTAGGCGTACAACTTTTGTACGATCTCAGTTAGAGCCAGTCATTTCTGGAACACACTTCCTATGGATTTAAGGGTTGTTACGAATTGTTCAACATTTAAACACAAGTTAAAGAAGTTGCTAAAAACAAATCCAGTTTGTAATCATGTGTAATTCCTTTGTCTAATATTTAAATAATTTTTTATTATTTGTTTAACCCTTTTGTCGTATGTAACTTTACTGTTATTGTGTGAGATAATGTGTTTTTTTGATTTTAGGATGCCTTTTAAAATCTGGCACATTGGCAACAGATAGTCCTTGAGGCTAACTCTGGCTTATTTACAGTTCTACTGTTGATTAGTGAAGTTTATTTATAAACTAATTTCGAGAGGATCACATGCTTATGAGTGCTTGCAGACGGCCCCGCATTATTTCATTAATGATTCACCAATCAGACAATTCCTAAGCCACTATAAATACCCTAAGTTCCATATGAGAGCCATCTTCGTTTTGAAGAATGGATGGCACGGTGGCCCAGTGGTTATCACTGTTGCCTCACAGCAAAAACGTCACTGGTTCTAGTTCTTACCAAGCCAGCCGACGTTTCTGTGCGAAGTTTACACGTTCTCCCCGTGTTCACGTGGGTTTCCCCCGGGTTCTCTGTTTTTTTCCCACTTTCAAAAAACATGCAACCTAAGTTTACTGACTAATCCAAAGCTAGCTAGCTCCTAGTTAATAGTTATCTCTTAAAATCAATCACTATCTGTTCATTGGTTACTGCAGCAGGGGAGTTCTCGAGATCTAGCTGAGCTCAAACTCCCTCGGACTCGAGGATGTTATGATCTCAGGGCTGTCACCTGGGACAGCATGATAAACAAGCTTTATAATCAATCATCAGCTAAGTGTGAACTCTTTACCATTTACCAGGTTACCATTATGACATCTGTCAGACGTTGAATTCGGTTGCCATACATGACGAATAAATGTCAGCATTTGACGTCAATATGATGTTGGTTTAAGATGTTGGCTCGACTTTGGATTTTGGTCACTTTCTAACGCAACCTAAAATCAACATCATTTGACTTCATTATTGGACATCAAATTAACGTCTTTTCACGCTGGCTAGACATTGAATTTTGATCACCTGATGTCACAACCTAAATCTAACCAAATATTCACATCTTATGATGTCGTGTACCTGCTGGGCATTAACTAAATGCACTACAGAGTGTTACGTTTACACACATCCACAAATTACATGTACATCAGCTTTTTATAAAGTAATACTCACGACTCTTGAGTACTTTTGAAAGATCTACTTTTTACTCATATTTTGAGTAATATCTACAACAGATACTTTTACTCGCACCACATTTTTGAGTAAGTAATGGGTAAAGTATGATTAAGTATGATTTTTCCATCACTGATTATAAGTTATTATTCTGTTTTCTGTTTTATATTGCATTATCACATCCACTATAAAACACCAAAAATGTGCTGTTGAAGTAAATTGCATTCTTGAATACTAGCAAAAAAATAAAATATAGCACTGTGTACTGTATTGCACATATTGTATACCTATTTTGACACTTTAATATGCTAAATTAGATTCAATGTGGAAAATTATGAAAAGAAAAAACAATCAAATATTTAATAGACACAGCTGCCAAATGTATTTCAGAAAAAAGAAAAAAAAAAAAACGATTTTACTTGGGTTTAGTGATTTAAACATAACCCTTAACCCTGATCCCTATTAAATGTATATACTGTTTGCCAGGAGCTGAGCAATTACTTTAAGTGATCACAATTGATTTTACCTAGTAAAGACAATAAAACCACAGATAGTAAAATGTAATCAATGTAATCATGATTGTTTTCGTTACCAGATGGCTTTAAAGCACAGAAAAGTATGCAGATCTTTTAATCAACTTTTCTTAATATACTATTTTGATACAGCTTTTAAAATTATACTATCATCTGTTATCATCTACTAAACAAATGATGGCTTGTGATATTATTTAAATTCATCATTACAGTGCAAAACCACAATAAAAACTGAAGTCTCTATTCTCACAGTGACATCACAGCATGATTTTAAAGAGCTGAGCTGATGTTGACGCTCTGCATCTTACCTCCCGGACTCTCCAGAGATCTGATCGATCCAATCTCCTCCAGGGACAATCTGTTATAGAGACTCCCAGCCATAGTTCAATCTCACTGAAACCTCTTTTTTCCTGCCTCTAATTCACACGCGTCCCTTTCCTCTTTTCTGCTCGTTCACTTTTTCCCTTTGACGTCAGCATCGATTACCAGAAAGCCTCCCCACCTCTCATTCTTCCTCTCACTTGTCCCTTCAGATCTTCCTTTTCTTGACTGCTTTCTCCCAGTCTTCTTGATCTTCCTGTTTTTGTCTTCCCTCTTCACTTTATAAGGTAGTTTGAAACGACTGGGCGTCTTTGCTTTCTGCCTCCTAATTTCTTACTATCTGACTGTAAAAGCGCAGATTCCAGATACACAGGTTGCCAGAGAATTCAAGCCTCCTCCCCATCGCTCTCTCTCAGTGCCTGACAGACCCACTGAGAAAGCACAAAACTAAATGCAGAGATCTAATAAGAGGAGACAGCGCAGAAGATGGAGAGAACACATACAATCCAATTTTCTTAAACGTTTCTCCTATGAAATTACATCGTCAGTGAATGAAGATGTCTATTTATGAATCTCAGATCTCAGTTGACTGTGAGAAAACACTGTAGATTCTGAGGTCTCGACAGTATCTCTTACATGTCTCATTTCTTGTTTGATGTGTTCCTTTGTATCTACACTTTAGCAAAATTAAAACAGCAAACAAACAAACATATAAATCTATTTTTATATTTAAATATAAATTTTAATGCATTTACCTAAGCCACATACCTTTTATGCAGATATTACAGAACCATTTAAACCTAATCAATGTATTATATGCCACCTTTAACTGCAACCCAAGGAGACCACGATTTACGTGGCCGGAGGTACGTATGGCCGCATTTTGTTTTTTCGAGCGAATGCTACAGGGCGGTGTGAACGGAGGCCCGCAGGAGGGGGAGCCACTCGTGGTGACGACCGGGTTCGAGTCTGGGGAAGAGCGGTTACAGAAATCAGGTAAGATGAAAAACAAAATACAAAAAACAAAAGCGAATGAGTTCGTGACGGGGCGAGAATGCGGTGCAATCTGAAAACTCGTCTAAACTGGACGAGGGCTTTTGCTTTTCTTTTCTGGACGGCTTGTGTAAATCGTTGCTTGGGTTTAGGGAAGGAGGAGAAGGAGGGTGGCTAGGTTGGCTGATTGGCCGGCCGCCCAGTCGATCTTTCAGTCATTCGGTCAGTCGGAAAGACGGTCGCTCGACAGCGGCCTCCGGCGGCTTTTCACGTGACGACCGGGTTCAAGTCCGAGGAAGAGCGGTTCCAGAAATTAGGTAAGATGAAAAACAGAATCCAAAATATAAAAGCGAACAAGTTCGTGACGGAGCGAGAATGCGTTGAAATCGAAAACTCTGTCAAAATCGGATGAGGGCTTTTGCTTTTCTTTTCTGGACGGCTTTTGTAAACTGTCGCTTGGGTTTAGGGAAGGAGGAGGAGGGTGGCTGGGTCGATCGTTCAGTCATTCAGTCAGTTGGTCAGTCGGACAGATGGTTGCTCGACAGCTGCCTCCGGCGGCTTTTCATGCGAGAACAGCAACACTCACTACGTCCTCCATATTTTTTCTGACACACTTGTTTACATGAGACCATCTTAATGCAATTATAATGAGATTTTTCCTATTCATTCATTTTCTTTTCCGCTTAGTCCCTTTATTAATCTGGGGTCACCACAGCGGAATTAACCGCCAACTTATCTAGCGTATGTTTTACACAGAGGATACCCTCCCAGCCGCAACCCATCACTTGGAAGATTTTTGCTATATTGAATTTTAAAATGTACCTCATGTAAATGCAATAATTCTATCTAGATGATGCAATTAAACTCAAAATTACTGTAATTAACATGTTTTGTACTTGATTTTATTCAGAGAATACAGTGCATCTGGAAAGTATTCATAGCGCTTCACTTTTTTCAATTTTTTTTTATGTTACAGCCTTATTCCAAAATGGATTAACTTCATTTATTTCCTCAACATTCTACACACAATACCCCATAATCACAATGTAGATTTATTTATTTTTAATTGTTGCATATTTATAAAAAAGTAAAAAAACTGAAAAATCGCATGTACATCAGTATTCACAGCCTTTGCTCAATACTTGATGCACCTTTGGCAACAATTACAGCCTCAAGTCTTTTTGAATATGATGCCACAAGATTGGCACACCTGTCTTTGGGAGTTTTTGGCCATTTCTCTTTGCAGTACCTGTCAAGCTCTATCAGGTTGGATGAGAAGTACAGCTATTTTGGATGGTGTACAGCTATTTTCAGATCTCTCCAGAGATGTTCAATACGATTTAGGTCTGGGCTCTGGCACTCAACCACATTTACCGTGTTGTTGTAAAGCCACTCCACTGATATTTTGGCGGTGTTCTTTGGGTCATTGTCCTGCTGGAAGAGAAAAATGTCTCCCCAGTCTGAGGTCAAGAGCACTCTGAAGCAGGTTTTCATTCAGGATGTCTCTGTACATTGCTGCATTCATCTTTCCCTCTATCCTGACTAGTCTTCCAGTTCCTGCTGCTGAAAAACATCCCCACAGCATGATGCTGCCACCACTATGTTTCACTGTAGGGATGGCATTAGCCTGGTGATGAGTGGTGCCTGGTTTTCTCCAAACATAACGCCTGGCATTCACTCCAAAGAGTTCAATTTTAGTCTCATCAGTCCAGAGAATTTTGTTTCTTATGGTCTGAGAGTCCTTCAGATGCCTTTTGGCAAATTCCAGGCGGGGAGTGGCTTCCGTCTGGCCACTCTACCATACAGGCCTGATTGGTGGACTGCGGCATATGTGGTTGTCCTTTTGTAAAGTTCTCCTCTCTCCACAAAAGAACACTGGAGCTAAGACAGAGTGACCATCATTATTATTATTATTATTTATTAAATGCTTATTTATATTTGTTTTATTCAAAACAAGCTAAGATTTGTTTACCTGTCAGGTTTTGAACCATAGGGGACATAAGACGTTTGTTTGGATGTAACCACAATTCAATTTTGACCACACTTCGTTATTATTGTTCATTTATTCGTTAAATAGTATTGAAACTATTTTTTGCACTTAACCAACAAAATTAATTATGTAGACTAATGGATGTCGGTGCGTACAACACCATTTCCTTATCTTTGAAAGAGAGAAAGAGAAAGTGAAAGTAAAGGTCGATTGGAGGAGGCTCATTGTTTATCCTTGCGCTGCAGATGGTCTGTTTAACTGTTTTCTCGCTAGTGAAGGGTTCAGTTGTTCCACTTGCAAAGTTCGCCATGTAAATAGCAAATTGACTCCTAAAAGGAATGGGGGATGAGACTCAGATTGATTAATGCTCAAAACACACCCATAACTCAACAGGAGAATAAGCTGCAGAGCAATAAGGTGCAGAGCATGTTTATCCATCCAGCAAAAGTGGATTCGGACATGCTCTTAATGCTTTTGCGCCCTGTGCTTTAGACTTTGCGCCTAGATCATTAAAATAGAGCCCACAAACATAGTCATTGTTCAATTTAAATTGAAATTCCAAACCTTTGGACTAGAAAACTTAAATGAGAGCAGTTACAGCAAAATATGACTGCATTACATATTCATGTATTCTGACAACTTAAGCAGCAGGCTGGTACTGTGGGCATTACACTATTACAGTTAATCTGTAAACAACCCCAAGATAATCACTGTAATTCTACCGCACACTGCTGGTATATTTCTGTTCAGTGTGACATCACAGAGAACGGTTTATTTATATTTATTTGGAGAACTACTGCCTTATTAACGAATGTGCAAAAGACTGTAAATGAATGCATATTCATCATGCACAATGTGCTAAAGTGCAAACATAAACACTGTAAATCCAAACCTTGGAATATAAATACAAAAACAAACAACAAAACAGTGTGGAGAGCGCGTACAGTTCTGACAGCTGGGTAAAGCAGTAAGTTACGCTGTATGATCTGTTAGTTGTCACAATGTTGGCAGCTAGTGTTTACTTATGGCTAACTAGACCTCATTATTACAATAGTCAACTGAGGGGATTTGAGCCTTGTATCCTTTAGACAGTTAAATGAGGACACTGGAGGACACTGACACTTCAGTAATGACAAGAAAAACAGTTTCTTTAGCTAATCGAGTGAAGGAATGACAGCAGGTCCTAATTATTATGATGCAAAGTACTGAATATCAATGTTCACAAGCTAAGGGGAAAGTTAAATGGGCTCTTTCCATTGCTAAGGAAGATGTCCATGCTGCTGCCACTGACCAACAACAGGTTTTAACAACTAACATCCCCCTGTCCAGACCCAGGACAGTCTTGTCCACCTTATCAGCTCAAGACAATCTGTTCAAGCACCATTTTGCCACTTCATTCAGTGAGCAATCAAGCAGGCCTTCTGGATCAGCATGTTTAAGTGCTTAGAATCTGCTGAAATGGTTTTTGCTCCCTCAGCAGACCACAATACAGAAAGGCATGCTGGATACGATACTAGAGACTGGTTACAAACCCGAGTAGCATCTAGAGCTCTGAATCCATCTGGTATTAACATGCATTTTCAGTTATTCAATCATAAGTCATTCTACCTGATATTAATAGGGGTTGAAATTAAGTTTTTGTAGCCATTTGTGATTCTTCATTGAGATCTTTACCTCATTTTGTCACACTCTGTATCTGTATACCTGTACACAAGTATCTGTAACTAGGGGAGTGACACTGACAACAGAGGTGCGGATCCACATGCAGGTTTATTAGCAAGGTCAGGCCAGCAATGGTCAAGACAGGGCCAAACAGTTGTATGCAGACAATCCAGAATCATAGTCAATAGGCAGGCAGATGGTAAGAGGCAAGCAGCAAACAATATTAAACAAACAAACAAGGCAAGGATCAAAAACGTAGGGATGGCTCACGTGTAACTGACGTTTTGACACAGTGTCGAGATCCCGAAGCGCAAGTGTTTCAAAACACTGCACTGAAGCATTAGCCTAAACACCCAGGTCACGTGACTACAGTGTTTCGAAACACCTGGTCACGTGACTAAAACGATTTAAAGCATTGATTATTTCAGAAGTGTTTCGAGACAAAGTACACTGAGAACAAAGTATACACTGATCTGATTCATGAAAATTCATACCAGGTGTAAAGTGAAGTCAAATGTCTAAAACTAGTTTTTAATCTAATCTGATTTGTTAAGAGTAATTAAAGGCTACTTCTGTTTGAAATCCAGAGCTATGAATTATAATTACCCAACTAGCAAGTTTGTTTTTAAAATACATCTAATAGACATCTAACTTTAGACGTCTTGTCTGAGATAAGGCTAAATTTGGGCTGTCACTGAAAATCTAATCTTCACATTCATGTTTATTAGATAACAGGTTTATTTTTGGACTAATGTTAGACGTGAATTAGATTTTCACTGACATCCCAAATTTAGCCTTGTTTTAGCCAGGATGTCTATATTTGCTTCTGTTTATTATATATTAATTGGTCAAACTGTACCATATAGTCACACCTAAGTGTCACTTTACGAAAACTTTACTCCTCTCAGGTGGATTAATCTGCCAACCTTCTCCTGAACTGCAGCTACACCAGAAGTACCTGAAGATATGCCATTTGTTCCTACACTTTAAGTCACCCTAAATGTGGCATTTCTTACGCAATTGAAAAGATCTTTGCCATATAACTCACAAATCATATTTTAGCATGTCTCATTTAACCCATTATATGGAGCTAATTTTGCACCTCCAATGACAAGGTGCTGTAACTATTTGCATAAATTAGATCTTGAGTCATTTTACTCATACTTTAAAGTCTGCAAAAAGTCATTAAGTAGACATTAGAGGACAGATAACACAGGACAAAAACAAACATCTCCAAGCAGGTAGTACAATCACACAGCCCCAGAGGGAGCAACTCAGCTTTTGGGTTACTAACCTGTGAATAACTGTAACGTTTTCCCAGGTCGCCCCATTTGTTATTCACATAAATGGCAAGTTCACCTCATTTTTCTTGTTCTCCTCGTCTCTTTTCTGTGTGTGTGCACAATCCATTCAGTGCAATCACAGAGCTGGAAGTATCGGCTTTGAGCCAAGATTCTGTGGTGTGTAAGAGATTACAATGTGTGTATTCTCATGACTGCGGGTCAGCACTGAGAGCTCATTCATTTCAAATCAGAAAACCACTAATGGGCAAAAAATAATTGTAATTTAGATTTTATTTGAATTCTTTATGCTTAAGCAAGACTGCACCTATCATGTTTCAACATTTAGAAGCTGTTTGGACAGAACTGTGTGTAGCTATGCTCTGTCCACAGTCATATTAGAGTGATAAAAACACAAGTTTTTTTAATATTTCCTGACATTACAATAGGATCCAAATCCCAGCTGGCAACTTAACGTAGCAGTGTGATTTTCTACAACCACTGATATTGATTGACAGGACAGTATTACCATGTCTCATCATTAACATGTATAAACATGTCCATAAGACAGGATTTGCAAAGAAACTGGGATTTTAAAATATTAGAGGTGTTAACCTACACTGGTCTCACGGTTCGGTTCGGTTACAATTATCATGCCATCGATTCGGCTCAATTTGATATCTGGGTGCATCACGGTGCATTCGCGATGCTTTCCGGACACAGTTTTATATTTTTATCACAGCACAGCAATTTTTGTATTAAAATATATTAATATATTTAAATAAACTATTTGGAATACAATAGGGTATATACCAAGCTAATGCTGTTTCCATGCTGATAAACTTCCGGTTATCTATTATTGTTAGTTTTTTTCCATTTTAAACAATACCTTTTAAAGCATCAATGTTGTAATGTAGGTAAAATACAATCAGTTAAATAGACTTTGGCATTCATTTAGTAGCTCAAGCGCAAAATGAGACAAAAAACCGTTTACACGTTCTTGCCCATCAGAAGGCTAGTGCAGAAGCTCCATTGAATATACTGGGGTAAAATAAATGCTTATATTTTAAAGGGCCATGAAACCCCCTCGTTTCAGCAGGGTGTTTTCACACCTCTACTTTGTAAAAAGTCAGAAAAGTGGGCGTGTCCAGCTCTGTTTATGGGGGAGTGTCGGAGGAACTAAAGTGGGATGGTGTGGGAGTGTCTATTTGGGCATGCGCGAGTTTCAGAGTCAAAACACACACACACATACACACACACACACGGGAAAAAGTAATGGTGTTTACATGGACATCTGTAGTCGAATTATTTGTCAAATTATTAAATGGTGGACTTTAACTGCAGTTTGGCTCTTTTAATTAGGGAATTCATATCTGTCCCTCGCGACAAACGAGATATTTGATTCGAGGAACTGCTGTAAGCGTGTATTTTTCATGCAATGTTTGATACCGCATGGCGAATGAGAGAAAAAAAAAACTCCTGATTTCCCGGAAACTTAGACGCACACAGCAGGCAGTGTCAGAAAGCCACGTGTGTTATTCCGGTCACAAAATGCGGTGAAAATCCTACACAAGGTTAAAGTTTGGTTGTGGTGCTAACATGTTTACACTCGGTGCAATAGTTAACTTAGTTCGATACGAACAAACTGAATAAACAAAGAGCACTGGTCGCTCACTTACCAAATCTGTAGAGACAGGACAATCACCAGCAACTAGAGCCGCGTCTTTATGAAGAGGAGACTACAAGCGAATCCGGGTCTTAGCGTTTGCAGATGAGAACAGCTCTCAGGTAAACAATAATCCTCCTTAGATACATAAGTTATTGTTGTCGAGCGTCGCGTACACTGTTAATCCACACGTGACTCCAGCTGCGCTCTCACAGAGAAAAAATGAAAACAAAACTGCAGCAAACTATACAGTAAAAGCAACACTTCACGCTTGTTTTGCCAACACAACGTGGCGTCTCTGTCGTCTAAACACTGTGACAGTAATGAATATTAATGAAGTTGCACAATAGAGCGCGCTGATTGGATTGAAATTGGTTTTTAATGCAGTGCTTCTTGTACAATCTGAAACCCACTTTACATCTGATATCACTCAGTCAGTGGAGATCGCTGATTTTTAAAGAAAACAGACCTTAAACGCGCCGTTTTTGCAATGGCAAACAGTTCACAGGAAGCGCTTAACCCAGGTTACTGGCAAATTAAAAGTCCTATTAGCATGCTTCAGCATATACCCCATTTTGTCCTTTAATACAAACAGTCTGTTTGGCAAATAAACACATATAAATATCCCGCTCGCTTTCTGAGAATTGTTTTTTCTTACACCTCTTTGATTGGTCACACGCTCAACAGAAAGGGCTGCAATTTCTCTTACGCACTGGCGCTCTTCACACTTGAGTGATACTGATAAACTACAGCGGCTTTCACATCTGATCACTGTAACAGCCGAGAGGAAAGGAAAAAGTCATGCCAGCAGGTCAAATTTCCACAGTGAGAGAGAGGGAGAGAAATGGAGTTTACTTTCATTCTCTCTATTGCAGTGAAATAGGGACTTCTGCTCTAAGTGTCAGTGAAAGACTGTCCAGAAAACACACACGCAGTGAAATTGTGCACAGCTTCTGCGTTTTTAAGTAGTTGGATCATTGTAAATACTCGCGCTCGCCTTCCTCGCCATAGTAAGCTACGGCGACATATGAGATAAGTGACGTCAGTATAGGATAACCGGTTATGATTATTACTGAACCGATTCCGAATTGTTTGCGTCTGCATTGCAGTGCACCAAAGAAACAATTAATTTTGACACCGCTATAAAATATCTCCAACTGCACTTCAAGAAAAACCAGTAAGTGCTACACTTATTTTTTAAATCAAAAAATACTTTGTGAGCTTTGTAATTCATAACTGCTGGATTCAGCACAGCTGCATAGTGTACACAACTATAAACGAGGATGCTCTAATCACACAACAGGTGTCCCAGTTTAAAGGCGTTAAATGAGGTTCATTTTGTACCATAACTTGCATGTAATGTGTGCCTATTAGAGACCTGCACAGGCCTTAAATCTAAGCCCTAGCCTTAGATCAGGGTCCCTAGATTAAATTAAATAAATTGTTATTGACCGGAGCAACAGGAAAAAAAATTAAAATAGGCTTCTCTGAAACTGTGAAAATTTCACTTTAATTTGATTTAGGCTAGATTATTATTTTATCTGACAACCCAGTTCGTGTCTTAGCATTGTTGAAGCAAGCGGACTTGTTTTGAAGCACTTCACCTCAAATGTTATTCGTTCTTCTATTATATCTAGTAGATAACTGACCAACAACAATATATATTAAAACTAAGAGACAAACTATACGAAATTTGATTTAAAAAGATATTTTTCCCTAGAAAAATATACAAATGATATTTTTGTTTGAACCCATCCACTACTCAACTGTGCGGGTGGATGATTTGTTTCGGGACGGGGTGGGGCAGGGCGGTGCTGTATTTGTACCATGGAATAAAACCATGCAGGTGCCCCTGGACTTAATGGGGTCACACATCAGATGCGCCACTCGGCGACTCACTGCGTCCCGCCATGCATTTTAGAATTCTAAACATAGGTTTCTATCAAGGTACGCACACCAGCACCGCAAGTCGGCGCTGTCTTTGGTGCCCAGTCATGACTTATGACATTGTTTATATTTCTGCTGTGCCACAGAGCGACATCTGAATACTTTTATTTTAAATAATGTGCGAATGTGCGCGTCTGGTGTGCGATACTTTCAACTGTCTTGTGCATGCCGTGTCGCGACACCGAGCGGTGCATTCAATGTGTGACCTGCTTAACAAGTTGTGCATTGTGCATAACCAGTTGTCCCATCATTTAAAGTTGTCACTATTTGAAAAGTTTACAAGAAGTTTGTCTTTCCTCAAGTTTTAGGTTCGCCATTGGCAATTTTTCTTTTTATGTTCTCTGTTGCACTTGGTTGGAAATCTCTATACGCAAGGCATCACTGGCACTTCTGAACTGCATGTATTATATGTCATTTAACTGTTTTTAAAGTTTTTTTTTAAAAGCAGGCCCAAAGCCCAATATGCATGCTAGCGTAACAGCAAAACAGCATAACATGTTAAATGCAAGCACGTTTTGCATTTGTATGTATCTCATTCGTCTTACTGTAGTATTTGTGGCTGTGGGTCTCTGTTTTATCATGCCTGATAAACACATTTTGCTGTGTTTATCCTGACATTTGATCTGATTATCCTTCTCTGAAATTAAATATCATGAGAGACCGGCTCTTTTTCATTTAAAGACACAAGCAAAAACAGCTACAATTCCTTCTGACCCAAAAATGACATTTTCAAAAGGGTATAATAACTGATCTGATAAATATTACAAGATACACAAGACTTATAGTACATCTTGTTTAAAGGCCAAACTTGGAGCCCTTTAATTTATAGCCATTAACTCAGTGTGACGTGATCTTTTAAAAATTATTCAAAATTTTAAAGAATTGTTATCAGTAGTTTACAGAAGTAAATAAAATAATTAATAGTTATCTACTGACTACACCATTAGAGGCACTAAACAGAGGTCAATTTTATGTTTCAATAATTAATAAACACATTACCATCCTCAAGAAAACAGACCCAATTCAAATGTCAAATAATGCACAAATTGTATTACAGTGCATCCGGAAAGTTTTCATAGCTCTTCACTTGGTACAGCCTAATTCCAACATGGATTAAATTTATTTATTTCCTTAAACTTCTACACACAATACCCCATAATGACAATGTGAAAAATTTTCTTTGAAATTTTTGCAAATTTACACACAAAAAAGCTGAAAAATCACATGTACATAGGTATTCAAAGCCTTTGTTCAATACTTTTGAGAAAATAGCCATTTTCAGATCTCTCCAGAGATGTTTAATAGGATTTAGGTCTGGGCTCTTGCTGGGCCACTCAAGGACATTTACAGAGTTGTTGTGAGGCCACTCCATTAATATTTTGGCGTTGTGCTTTGGGTCATTGTCCTGCTGGAAGATAAACCATTGCCCCAGTCTGAGGTCAAGAGCACTCTGAAGCAGTTTTTCCTTCAGGATGTCTCTGTACATTGCTGCATTCATCTTTCCCTCTATCTTGACTAGTCTTCCAGTTCCTGCTGTTATAGTATGAGAGTCCTTTAGATGCTTTTTGGCAAATTTCAGGTGGGGAGTGGCTACCGTCTGGCCACTCTTCCATACAGGCCTGATTGGGGGATTGCTGCACAGATGGTTGTCCTTCTGAAAGGTTCTCCTCTCTCCACAGAAGAATGTTGGAGCTCAGACAGAGTAACTATCGGGTTATTGATCTAAGGCCTTTCTCCCCCGATCACTCAGCTTAGATGGCTGGGCAGCTCTAGGAAGGAAGAGTCCTTTTGGTTACAGACATCTTCCATTTTCGAATGATGGAGGCCACTGTGCTTATTGGAACTTTCAGAGCAGCAGAAGCCTTTCCCAGCCTTGTGCCTCGAGACAATGCTGTCTCGGAGGTCTACAGGCAATTCCTTTTTTATTTGTAAGAAATTTGCAACAATTTCAAAAAATCTTTTTCACATTGTCATTATGGGGTATTGTGTGTAGAATTTTAAGGAAATACATTAATTTAATCCATTTTGGAATAAGGCTGTAACATAAAAAAATTGTGGAAAAACTGAAGCGATATGAATACTTTCCGGATGCACTGTATGTACAGTTGCACTGTAAAAAATCTAAGCTGATGAATATTAATAGGGATCAGCACTCATCTGATGATGTCTCCTGTAATATTTAGTTCACAGATGTATTTCCATTTTCAGGCACTGTATTAAATTGTTTAATTCAAATTTTTTCATTCATTTTTCATCAACTGCTTCTACACTGTCTTTAAAAAACAGTAAGTGATGTAAGCTCTAAACATTATCTTCAGATACCAGTCTCTTCACCACGATTTTTCATCATCCATTCTCCACAGCAACTCCCCTGTTCTCAGAATAGTTTCTGTACAGGAGGACAGTGATCATCTCTCTGTTTTTCTCCAGCAAGAGAACATCATAACAGAACAATGCATTGATTTCCTTCTGTGAAGCTGTCCAAAGAAACGCAATGATATTGACTCGAGTGTCTCTCAGATGAAAGCTAAAGCTTGAAGCTTGGCGGATGTGTGGAGACTCAGCGAAGCTCAAACATTTAATCCTGGTTTATTGTGAGGTTTCAGCCAAAAAAAAAAAAAAAAAGGCTGACTGGCTTGTTACTGTCACTGACTTTCTCCTCATTATTTTAACAAAATGCTTTTGTGGACTAACAAGGTTTTCAGATTGGTAACAGACCTTGTGTTCAGTAAATCGTTAAAATAAAGCATCTTACCTGAGTCAGAGCTGGCAGATGCCACTGGCATTTTTGTTTTCTTGAGTGTTTGTCCACGTATTAAAGTTGTCTGAAGCCAACTAGAGAGAAAGAAAAAAAGTGAGAGAGAGAGAGAGAGAGAGAGAGTTTCTGAGTGAAAAGCAAGTTTATCACATGGTCAGCTCAAGCCTTTACCCCAAATCCACCCTCTCTGCAGAGAGCTACAATACATTCACTGCTGGTAGATTACGTACAAGTTATAGTTCTTTACTGAATAACGATTACACAACAAAATTACAGCAATGTTATATATTAGATTAAACATTTTACATAATAAGTTTGACAATAGAATTAACTTTAGGTTACATTTTGGAAAACATATTACGGACTTGATTTTGTACAACGTTGGTATTGTACAAAAGTAAAAACCTTTTATATCATCATGTATAATATATATAGTGGAAACCGGAGCACGCGGAGGAAACCCACGTGAACAGAGGGAGAACATGCAAACTCCACACAGAAATGCCAACTGGTCCAGCCGGGACTCAAACCAGCGACCTTCTTGCTGTGAGGCAACTGTGCTAACCACTGAGCCACCATGTCGCCTCATTTTCTCGCCGATCAGTTTTCTGATCTCATATTTAAAACACTGTTACCTGTAGTCATGTTGTTACTGTGACATTTTTTGGGGATTTCTGAATAAATTAACAAAGGTTTATGTGGATACAGGGACACAAAGTTGTATAATGACCAGTGGTGGAAAAAGTACTGAAAAGTCATACTTAAGTAAAAGTACCATTACTTGCCTAAAAATGTAGTGCAAGTAGAGTAAAAATACTTGTTTTAAATATTACTCAAAGTATGAGTAAAAACTAGACCATTCTAAAGTACTCAAGAGTAGTGAATGATGACATAACTCTGTGAAAAGTTGATGCATTTACATGTAATTTGTGGATGTGTGTAAACGTAACATTCTGTAGTGCATTTAGTTATTGCCCAGCAGGCACACAACGTCATAAGACATTAATATTAGGTTTGGTTTGATTAAGAATGAGATGTCAGGTAACCAAAATTCAATGTCATTCAATGTCTAGCCTGCGTCTAAGGACAACATTATTTTTATGTTCAATAATGACGTCAAATTACGTTGAAACCTCTAACCAACGTCATAATGACGACAAATACTTACATTTATTCGTCAAGTATGGCAACCAAAATCCAACATCTGATAGACATCATAGTGGTAACGTCCACACAACGTCAAGCTGTAACATTATCAGACGTTGATACTTGATTGATTTTAGTTTGGACGTTGATGTCGGCCTGACGTTGAGTTCTAATGTCAACCTGATTTCTGATTCTAATGTCAACCTGAACGTTGGGGTACAACGTCAATCTGCCGTCATGTTGATTTTTTTTTTTTTTTTTTTCTGAACTACTCATGAATCCTTATGCACGTCCAACTAGTGAGTTTACACTGAATAACAATAGAAAAGTGTTCTGTCAACATCAACATGAACAGGAGTTGTGAGTAGTTAAGGATGAGTAAATAGTGATGGACAAATTTAGCATTTTGGCTCTAAAAGCTAGACACTTGTGTGTGTATATATATATATATATATATATATATATATATATATATATATATATATATATATATATATATATATATATATATATATATATATATATATATACATACACACACACACACACACACACACACACACAGTGTTAAACAACATTATCTACAGTGGAGTTTAAAGGCACTATCGTATGGCGTGACAGACTACACACACTGTTAAATTTAGCTCTCAGTGAAGCTGTTAAACTCTGACTGCGCACCTCAGCAAGACTTTGCATTACCCAGCTGAATGTGCGCGTGAGAGAGAAAGATTGTGTAAGCGTGTGTGTATGTGTGTGTGTTACGCTCCAGTACTCTCTACCAGTCTTCTTAGCTTACTGTCAAAAACAAACCCTAAGAAGAGAAACATGACAGTGTTTGAGCGTGAAGCGCTACTACCATGCTAATCCAGTGTTTCTGGAGACCAACTATGATGTTATATTAATGATAACATCAAAACACAACGTTTCCCTTTGGTTTACCAGACAAATGAGATGATTTTCAACAACAAAGATCACTGGCCACAGAACACAACAGTGCAAGAAAATATATTATTTATTACAAAACATAATAGTGCATATTGCATAATGCATTTTCATAATATAATCCCACTTTAATAATACTGGATTTAAATACTCCCTCTGATATCAACATATTGTGGAATTCATATCATAGTTATTAGAGGAATCTGCCTAATGTTTCATGTCCATTAGTTTTCTTATATACAGTTGAAGCTAGAATTATTCGGCCCCTTTGAATTTCTTTTTCTTTTTTTAATATTTCCCAAGTGATGTTGAACAGAGCAAGGAATCTTTCACAGTATGTTTGATAATATTTTTTTCTTCTGGGGAAAGTCTTATTTGTTTTATTTTGTCTAGAATAAAAGCAATTTTTAATTTTTTTAAAAACCATTTTAAGGACAATATTATTAGCCCCTTTAAGCAATTTTTTCTCAACCGTCTACAGAACAAACCATCGTGATACAATAACTTGCCTAATTACCCTAACCTGCCTAGTTAACCTAATTAACCTAGTTAAGCCTTTAAATGTCACTTTAAGCTGTTTAGAAGTGTCTTGTAAAACATCTAGTAAAATATTATTTACTGTCATCATGGTAAAGATAAAATAAATCAGTGATTAGAGATGAGTAATTAAAACTATTATGTTTAGAAATGTCATGAAAAATCGTCTCTCTGTTAAACAGAAATTGGGGAAAAAATAAACGGGGGACTAATAATTCAGGGGGCTAATAATACTGACTTCAACTGTATATAACATAATTCGATAATTCCGAACAAAATGTGGTTTAAATATATGACTTTCCTGTGCATATTGAACAGCCTTTGCCGAAGCCCACATTACTGTGACCAGTAATAACTTAATCACAACCATTTGTCAGAAAGTGTTCCAGTTTTCTCAGATCAGTGCAGCTGCAAAAAATACTGACGTGGAAAGCGCTTTAAAATTCCTTTAAAAATAAATAAATGCAGAAAATTATTCTTTGTCATATTGTAATACAGTAAAGCCAATTTTCCACTATTCCTTGACTTACACTCATTGGCCACTTTATTAGGTACACCTTACTAGTACCAGGTTGGACCCACTTTTGCCTTCAGAACTGCCTTAATGCTTCGAGGCATAGATTCAACAAGATACTGGAAATATTCCTCAGTGATTTTGTTGTATATTGGCATGATAGTATCACACAGTTGCTGCAGATTTGTCGGCTGCACATCCATAATGTGAATCTCCCTATCCACCAGATCCCAAAGGTGCTTTATTGGATTCAGCTCTGGTGACTGTGGAGGCCATTTGAGTACTGTGAACTCATTGTCACATTCAAGAAACCAGTCTGGGATGATTCTCACTTTCTGACATGGCGTGTTATCCTGCAGGAAGTAGCCATAAGAAGATGGGTACACTGTTTTCATAAAGGGATGGACATACTCTGGTACGCTGTGGCATTGACAGGATGCTCAGTTGGTACTAATAGGCCCAAAGTGTGCCAAGAAAATATCCCCCACACCGTTACACCACCACCACCAGCCTGAACCACTGATACAAGACAGGATGGATCTATGCTTTAACGGTGTTGATGCCAAATTCTGACTCTATCATCCGAATGTCGCAGCAAAAATTGAGAGTCATCAGACCAGGCAACGTTTTTCAATATTCTATTGTCCAACTTTGGTGAGCCTGTGCAAATTATAGCCTCGGTTTCCTGCTTTTAGCTGACAGGAGTGGCACCCAGTGTGGTCTTCTGCTGTTGTAGCCCTTCCAATTCAAGATTGGATGCATTCTGCATACCTCGGTTGTAACGAGTGGTTATTTGAGTTACTGTTGCCTTTCTATCAGCTGGAACCAGTCTGGTCATTCTCCTCTGACCTCTGGCATCAAGGTATTTGCACCCACAGAACTGCCGCTCACTGGATATTTTCTCTTTTTTTTACATTCTAGCGATGGTTGTGCATTAAAATCCCAGTATATCAAAAGTTTCTGAAATACTTAGACCAGCCCGTCTGGCACCAACAATGATGCCACATTTAAAGTCACTTAAATAACCTTTCTTCCTCATTCTGATGCTCGGTTTGAACTGCAGAAGATCATCTTGACCATGTCTGCATCCCTAAATGCACTGACTTGCTGCCATGTGATTGGCTGATTAGAAACTTGTATAAACAAGCAGTAGGACAGGTGTACCTAATAAAGTGGCCAGTGAGTGTATGTCAATATTTATTGTTTTAGTTTTGGATGTATAATTTCTGTGATGTTTCTTAAATACTGGCACAGGTATTTGCATGAGGCTAGGGGAGTTGTAGGGAAGGTAAAAAGGGAAACATCTCTTCTTAATTTATGAATAAAACTTGTGTCTCATTGTTTATTAAGGATACGGTCATAGAACCAACTAGATTTGTCATTTTGTGTTTCGATTAAACATGTCTTTGTGACTTGTGAAAACTCTTTTTTTATCCTGCCACAACAATGCATGCAAGTTATACTGGAATCTACAGATAATAAAACTAAATAAATTTCATACAGGTTGTTAAATGCTTTTATATTCTTAAGTAAAAGTATTACCCATATAAAGTGGCATCAGAACTGACCTGAATGAACACTGCATTATCTTCAGCTTAATAATGACATCATTGTCTTCTGTATAGAGCTGCTTGATGAGCTCATTCCTTAACTAATTAACTTGGTTATTGAACTGAACACTGAACTGCCACTGTTTTCTTTGCAGAACAGAATTTAGACTAACATTTGATGACATTTGCATTATTGATACTGTCACTTTCCTCTTTATAACTGTGAAGCTGCTTTGTAAATCTGTTAACAAAGGTGACCTGATTGACATGATTGACCTGCAGCCAGAGTCATGAACTCACTGCTATCAGTGTGTGACCGAGCGTCTTCCTCTCTAACGTGTCTGTAGTGACATCAGCTTCCCTGAGTAGCAGATAAAGCAGCAATCAGCTGGTCCTGCCGCACAGGAGTCTGAACACAGCTGTGTGTGTGTGTTACTGACAGCTGAGAGATAAGATGCTGGAGTGATAGACAAAATTACATCCCTACACAAGAAAAGGACCAGAAAAGCAACTCTTTCTTGAAGGAATGAAAGGAGCCAAAATACAGGGTACATCTTGAAGGAATGCCACATGTGCTACTGATTCTGAACAAGACTCAGTTGTCTCCTAAAGGAAGGTTTGTGTGTTTAGTGTCACCATGCAGGTTGAATTCCTGGACGTATTGTCTCATTAGTGTAAATCACTTGCTTTGCAACTATTTTATTTACAGCTGATGCAACTCACTCTAATGACAGTTTATTTAGGCATCGCTGAATTGGTCAATGCAAATATTTGAGAGTGTCTGCATGACAGCTGTGTTTTGAGAATTTTGGCCAGAAAATAGTTTTGGATCACAAAATCATTTGGACAACATAACTTTATAAACAAACTGAGAAAAATGAACTAACACACCCTAAATCATATGCTTTTATACAGTAGCCACTTTCTAAAATTTATTCATTCATTTTCTTGTCGGGTTAGTCCCTTTATTATCACCACAGCGGAATGAACCGCCAACTTTTCCAGCACGTTTTTACGTAGCGGATGCCCTTCCAGCCTCAACCCATCTCTGGGAAAACTTTCTAAAATGTTTTCATACAATTGGGTTGGCTGATGAAGAATATTATTATTTTTATTATTATTATTATTATTATTATTATATATGACAACCATTTTCTCTCATTGATTGAGCTGTTTGCACGTGAGCTACACTCCACCTGCTGTCGCACGTGAGTTCAGACTGCTTAAACTAGCAGCAGTAACGTTAGCATGCCAAGATGAGTGAAGTTCAAATAGAGGATGCCTCATCCTCTTATAAGTCGGACGTTTGGCAACATTTCAGTTTTACAGTCGTTGCTTCAGACTGGTACGCTTTTTGACAGGCATACTGGGTCAAACAAAGCCGAAGGTTTAAAAGCAGCTTGAGTAGGGACTTGAAAGGTTTAATCGTAGCATTGCTGTTATTACTGGCAATGCAAGCAACATGGACGTACTGTAGCAGCAAGAGAATCCGGATGGGGTATATGCCGAGCTAGTGCTGTTCCCAGGCTGATAAACTTCCGGTGACCTTTTATTGTGAACTTTTTTCCATTTTATACGGTTCCTTTTACAGCATCGATGGTGTAATGTTATTAAAATACATTCAATTAAATAAACTTTGACATTTATTTAGTTGCTCCAGCGTAAAACGGGAGAAAAAGCCGTTTACTCGCACGCGCCCGTCAGAATCGGCAGGCTAGCGCAGAAGCTCCATTGAATATACTGGGGTAAAATAAATGCTCATATTATAAAAACATGGAGGTGGAAAATCTAATTGCAGTGCTTCTTGTACAATCTGAGGCCCACTTTAAATCGGATATCACTCAGCTAGTAGAGAGAGCTGATTTTGAAAGAAAACAGACCTTAAACGCACCGGTTTTTGCATTGGCATTCAGTTCGCCGGAAGCGCTTAACCCAGGTTACTGGCAAATCAAAAGTCCTACTAGCATGCTTCGGCATATACCCTATTGATGCCTCACATTAAGTGTTTTCCTCCTACACTTAATCTTGCATTGCAAGCAGGTTTGAATGTCCCCCGTGTTAATCGATTGCTTGGTTGAGTGAGAAAAGTCATGGCTTTTTTTTTTTATCGCAGTGCCACTGCAACAGCTGTGCTCGCGACAAAGCAAAAGATGCTTGAGATTACATCACACAAGCTTACTGAGGATGTTACAACACGATGGAACAGCTTAATAAATATGCTGGAGCACTACCTCGAGCAACAAGCTGCAATAATGGCAATTCTTTTGAGCACAGAGGTACGCAAAACTGCACGTCAACTTGATACACTTGATAGCGCAGACATTAGCGTTTGCTGAAGAAATAGTAAACTTGCTTTAACCGCTAAGAAAGGCCACAACTGTCCTGTCTGATTAAAAGACGTCCACCCTGTCACTCATCGTGCCCTTAACATCTATGATAGTACAGAGCTGACATTAGGATTCCACAACTATAGCCAACATGAAGACAGCCATCCATAAGAACCTCTCAGACACATACAGAAAGGTTCAGGATTATCTTCTAGAAAGTACTGCTGACTGAAAATGTAGATATTTTTTGGCCAAGTGACCAAGCAAAGCTTAAGCTCATACTGTTAAATTCACTTGAATAGAATGCTATATTTTATTTTTAATTTTGCACCTTCACTTCTTTAAGAAGTTGTCCTTTAACTTTGTCTCTGTCATTTCAATAATATAAAAAGTTTTTTAATTGTTTTCTTTTCCAGAAACCGGCCTATTACATTTATTTTCTTAAAGAAGGTTCAGTTTAAAAGAAAAAAGTTGGAAAAAAAAGAAATACATTGCAAATTGTTAACTTATTGGTAATTTTTTAAATAAATCTTTTATCTGCATTTTAGTTTCATTTTTAATTTTTATTCCAAATATCAGGATACATTAACGAATCGTGAACATTAGATTATAATACACATTGTATTGTGTGCTGAGTGTATTGTTACACCCCTAATCAATACTGAAGTTTCTGATTAGTACTTATTAGTACTGTGCATTGCCACACATTTAATTTAGACAACTTTAGGGTCATTTTCTCAGTATTTAGATTTTTTTGAACCTTCAGATTCCAGATTTAAATAGTTTTAGCCAAATATCCTTCATTATGCAAACAAACCATATATCAATTAAACGCTTATTTACTCAGGATCACATATAGAAAAAAATTTCATATCGTTATTCTGAGAAAGTGTGAAAAACATTCTTTTTAATAGTTTTCATCATTAATATTTCATATTGCAGACTTCTCTGTGCATTGACTGACCGCTGGTCAACAAATAGAAATATTTCAAATGTCTGGAAGGCAGATTGTGGCAAGCTGCTGCTCAGTACAGTTCATTTCACTTCTAAGGCAGGTATGATTTCTTAAGAAACATATTTCTGTGATATTTGACACAAATGCATCGGTAGAATAACTGCCCGATTTATATGACAAAACCGACTGAATTCACTAGTGAGTAAAAAGCTGTGATGAAGAAACAGATTTTAATTAAAAAGTCCGTGCTCTAAATTTTCCACCCAAGAAGCCAGAAGATGATGATCTAAACCGCTTCATCTGTTATTTGCAAACTGCCATTTGCTGAAGCTTTTTTTTTTTTTTTACTAAGATTTATTTAGCCCTAGAGAGACTTTTCTTATCACAGAGCAAGTCTGAATATCTAAGGACAACCGTGCAACCTTTAAATCAGTGAGGATGTTTACATGGACACAAACACTCTAATTTCAATATGATTAAGACAGTACTAAACAGTAAGGCCCAATCCCAATTCTACCCTTAAGTCCTTCCACTTACAGTACACCCTTGTCCTAATTCTCTTTAGCTTGAAGGTGTAGGACTAAGGGCTAGATACCCCGTGAAATGGAGATTTTCAGGAGCACACTCGAAACCAAGGGGTACTAAAATTTCACAGAATACACCATCAACAGCGGCAGCATTGGTGCTCACGGAAGTCAGGAGATGCACAAATTAGTATTTTTTTGCCATTTTTGTGAAATTTTACAACAAACAAACATTTGTTTTAATACATTTATAACAGCGTTCACGTTTTACTGTCATGGTTAAAAAAAATGCTAAAATAAAAAAAAACACTAAATTTTGCTGTCTATAATCTATGATAATAACTCCTGTGTAGCAGTTCCACAACATTCTGACGATCGATGACACTCGAATACCCTGTCAGAAAAGTCTAGTGGCTGGGAATGGGCTTTTACAGTGTCTGCTATAATGTTAATGCTGTTTGTGGTGTGTTTAAATAGATGAATATGGCCACTGTGTAAATGCGCAGTAAAGTTATGATCTTATTGATACATATCGTTATAACATAATATATGCCTTCAGTGATTTCCTGAAGATATATACCAAAAAATAAAACAACCGGAATAACTACACCTGTCGACATCATATAAAGTAAGAGATTGTGACGACATATGATGACGTGTGAAGGTGCTTTATTGCTGCACCAATTCTTAAGGCCCGTGCACACCAAGACGTTTTTTGCTCGGGTTTTCCGTCAACGTTTAACACCTCGTATATATAAATAACCTATATAAAGGCTGCCAATGTAATTGTGCACACCAACTGGCAAAACACCAGCCGCAAAAGCGTCATTTGCTGAAGTTACAGTAAACAGCACTTGAAGGCACTCAAGCGCAAAACTGTTTATGCGAGCGCTCATTGAAGAAGATGCCCAGAGCCGATATGAATATGGAGCTGCTTATTGCACTGGTGAACAATAATCATTTCTTCATCGCTAGAGCTGGAGCTGCTGCTTGAACCATTTATGCTTGTTCAAGTAACCAGTAACTTTAACAACAAGTGTGTGAAATTCCTCTCTTCCTCTTCTTCTGTGTTACAAGCAGGTGTCGGAAGCTTAAAGTTGTGTAGCGCCCTTCAACGTCAAGAAGTGATTTTGCATTCTCTTCTGCCTGTGAAAATCGCTTGAGTTTGAATGCGGAAAAATGTCTCGTAAAACGCTGACGATAAACGCAAACGAAAAGCGTCCCAATGTGTAGGAGCCTATAGGGGTAAATTTTGAAGCCCTTCCCCTTCACACTTTGTTTCTAGGGTCAAGGGGAAGGGGTACAAAAATAGAACTGGGTTTGGGCCTAAATGTAAACAGTGATTTAGACTAGAGTCATAATCGAAACTAAACAGAAATCGAATTAAGAGATGAGGAGTATTTCCAATTTAACCATTGAAGTGCAGTACAGACATGTAAACAACCCTAAATATTACGTTACTATGACTATTACTTAACTGTTTAGTAGGGCTTTTTTCCAACAGTATGCACACACGGCAGTTGTCAGGCGTTTGACGGCAAACAAATGAGAACGGCTTTAAGCAAGAGAGCACATTTCTTGGTGCAAGTAGGAAACGGTGACTATGTTGAGAATTCTGGAAGAAATTAAATTATGAAGTACCTTTGAGTTTGTCATCGGGGCATGAAGGAAAACTTATTGAATGAAATAGCAGAGGTGGCCTGTTGCTTGAGAATTTGTATCCACTATTGTCTTTTTGCATGCATAGTGTGACAAATAAACTGCATTTGGACTAAAACTTGGTTAAAAACGAAACGCCCAAAATCACATATGGAGCTATGATGAACAGAAACTGTTGTTGCGTGAAACTAGCATGGAATGGTGGCGATGTTAAACGAATTTAGTAATATAACATGTAAAATAGGAACATGAATGGAACATTTAAAAAGCAACTCACGTCCAAGGATTGTCACACAATGACGAAGGCATTGTGCAACGTTTGTGTTTTGTATCACTCGAAAAATATAAGTAAAGTTTATGTATAAACAAATTTCGAGAGGATCACGTGCTTATGATTGCTAGCAGCTGACCCGCATTATCTAATTCACTACGATCCAATCAGATGACTCCTAAACTACTATAAATACCCTGGGGTTTATTCCATTGCTATCTTCGTTTTGAAGAGTCCCCCCTTCCTCCCCTACTCCTCCTTCTTAGACGGGTGACACGGTGGCCCAGTGCGTAGCACTGTCACCTCACAACAAGAATGTCTCTGGTTCCCGGCTTTACCAAAACTAGCAGACATTTCTGTGTGGAGTTTGCACTTCTCCCCGTGCTCACTTGGGTTTCCCCCGGGTTCCCCGGTTTCCTCCCACCGCCTAAAAACATGCAATTAAGTCAATTGAACAATCCAAATTGGCACCATAGACACGCTTCTAGTTCGTAGTTAATTTCAAGAGCATTCTCTTGCTACAGCAGGGGAGTTCTCGAGATCTATCTCAAACTCCCCTCCCGCCTTGTAACGGGAGGGAGCCCTGGGCTCGAGGATCTCATGAGCTCAGGGCTCTCTCAGCATGCCAAACAAGCTTTTATAATTAATCATCAGCTAAGTGTGAACTCTTGAAATAAAATTTGTACGAAGCAATTTTTTAATGAGTGCGAATCATGACCTTTTGAACAGTATTATTGACAAGAGTAATGCACCAAAAAAGTTTTTCTAAAGCTGCGAGTACGCAGGGCAAACTTCCTTACTCCAGAAGATAACATGGACTCATTTTCACACAGTAATCTATAATACAGCATAGCAGCACCACAACTGACTCCAGTCCAGCATAAGGACACAACTTTAATAAATAAATGCTTTAAAAAGGCACAGACTCACAAGTCGTGGTGATTGCGTGTTAAAAATAGCCCCTTTCAGCTCCCTCAGGTTGGGCTTCTCATTACTTTACATGAGAGAATGATTGTAACCAAGACAACCATAAGCGCCTCTTGCACACGCGGATTCTGGGGCTTTTTTTCCTTCTCTTCTCCTTTGTGCTGGTTCACCATAGCAACCACAGAGATTGCATTAAATAGTAATTACAATCTACATCAAGTGTTGCTTTTTGAGGGTCAAAATTGGGCTAAGCTCAAAATTAAGCAAGTAGGTGGCAGTTACTAAAAAAAAGCTTCTCCGCATAACACAGAACAAGCCTCAAATGGCATTCATGTTTACTGCTAACAAAAGCAGAAATGTTCCTAAATGAGAGTTTGGGACATCTGGGGGAAACTGTAGCTGATAATATAGCTTGTAAATAATTTAGTCAAGTTCAACAGTAAAATAAATATAAAGAGTAGCACAAATTATTGATTTAAATCATGAGTGCAGCACAAAGTCAAACTAAAAGCTTTGATTTGACATTTATTCATTTTCTTGTCAGCTTAGTCCCTTTATTAATCCGGGGTCACCACAGCAGAATGAACCGCCAACTTATCCAGCAAGTTTTTGTGCCCTTCCAGCCACAACCCATCTCTGGGAAACATCCACACACACTTAACACTACAGACAATTTAGCCTACCCAATTCACCTGTACTGCATGTCTTTGGACTGTGGGGGAAACCGGAGCACCCGGAGGAAACCCACACGTAGGCAGGGAGAACATGCAAATTCCACACAGAAACGTTAACTGAGCCGAGGTTCGAACCAGCGACCCTGCGACCTTTTTGCTGTGAGGTGACAGCACTACCTACTGCGCCACTGCCTCGCCTATGACTTGACAAGTGAAATATATTGTATTGATCACTGTCTGATATGACAGCAAGAAAACAAGTCAGCTGTCAAAGCTTTTGGATGCAGCCATAATGTCAAATTAAATGTAAAGGCAGGGTGAGATATAGCTGGCCAGTAGCCAGGGAGGATTTAGGTGGTTCGGAAGACCCACCCCTTACTGACAAAGGTCTAGAATTGGTTCCATGAACTCATTTGTCCTATTTTGACTGCTATGCCTTCATACATTGTAAAAATAACTCATTGCAGATGGATTTAAGATTGGGAAGAAACTGACATCAGCTTTCTCTACTGACCTTAAATGTTGTTAAATAACAATTTGTGTTGTGAAAAAACATTCTACAAGTACCTTTTATTCTAAATCTTCGACCCCATTCTTGAAAAAAAAAGGTGTGAAGCACCAAAAGTTCTTTTTGAGTTCTTTTTTACAACAGATGCTAGAAAAATCAGAAAGCTCTACATTATTATTATTATTATTATTATTATTATTATTATTATGTTTAAATTTTTTATTATAAGTGACCAAATTCTGATTGGAAAGTTGAATGTGCTGACCAGTTTGTTATTTGACTACTAATTGACAATTATTTTACTTAATTTTGCCTTATTAGGCAGTAATTTAAAGCCTTAACAAATTCATTTTCCCCTAATGATATATGATGTGATAAATTAGTATTTAAAAAAAATATGTATAAACATAAATCTTTATATATATATATATATATTTCTACATTCAAAATCTTTAGGAAATGTTTTTGGTACATCAAAAAGTGTGGTTATGATGACCATCCCAGCTAGCACAATTCATGTGGCTCAAATCCGGCCCACACCAGACACTTACATCCAGCCTACATACTGCATGGAATGATGGCACTTAGGCAGTCTGCTCCTGTTTGCCAGATCTGGGCCACAATTAAGCCATGGCAATATCACATATCAGCCAAAACTCAACAAAATGAACCAGAACTGACCCTATTCTAGGCCACAGTTTGCTTTTATTCTGGCCCAGATCCAGCCTATTACTTCTAATACTGGATTAAACATTGGTAAACATCAGTGAATTATATTATTTCATCACAGGTTGTGCCTCACTTCATTTTGTTTGCTGTAATAAGCAAACTTTTCAAGCAAAGTTCTTAAAAGTTACAGCAGCCCAAAAGAAAATGTATATTAAGAAGTTCAGGGCTATGAGCCCAACTATGGTGACGTTAGTCTGTGTGGTCTACATATGCTTTAAGATAACTAAGCCACATTTGCTATATCTCCTCTGGGATGCTTTAGGCTCGCAGCCACATTAGCCAGAGCTAACTGTGCCAAATTTTTGCCAAAAGTGGCCCACATTTATTTTAGGATAACTGGGCTCCATTTACCACATCTTCTCTGGGCCACTATAGGCTCAAATCCACATTAGCCATAGCTTACTGTGCTGACTATTTGCCAAAATTGACCCACATATGTTTTAAGATAACTGGGCCACATTTTCCATATCTTCTCTGGGCCATTATAGGCTAACGGCTGCATTAGCCAGTTTAATGTGCCGAATATTTGCTAAAAGTGGCCCACATATGTTTTAAAATAACTGGGCCACATTTGCCATATTTTCTCTGGGTCACATTAGGCTCACAGCCACAATAGCCAGAGCCTACTGTGCCAAATATTTGACAAAAGTGGCCCACATATGTCTTAAGATAACTGGGCCACATTTTCATCTACACGTATAAGCCACTTTAGGTTTAGACACATTTACCCTTAAATGACTATGCCACATTTTTGCCAAATGTGGCCCACATTTGTCCTCTGTCATTGGGCCACATTTATAATTTTTCTCATGGGCCACATGGGCTCACATTCAGATTACATTTTGCCATAAGTGGAAAATCTTTGCCTTAAATGGCCCATATATGAACTTGAATCTTTGGGCCTCCTTTGCCACAGTACAGGTGAGCCACTTCAGACTCAAATTCATTTTGTCTGGGCCGAAGTAATACCACCAGTGCCGCATAACTGCCTAATGTGGCCCACATTCAAATGCTAAATGTTATCTAGTGCTTAAAATGTCACTAAAATGCAGTATTTAAACCTCATAGTTAAATAGAAAATGAGGCTAATAATGGCAAAAAGGTCCACTTTTGGAGAAAAAAAGAACTGCCCTTTTCACCAGACTGGATGGGCCTGTATAGTGCAGCTCCTCCCCTTTTTTGAAATATAGCCAATAGCTTTGTGTTTATATCACAGCTCTGACAGTCAAAGGGCCCTAACATACACCTGGTGTAATGTGGCGCAAGGCGCGACGAAATTGTTGTTTGCTAGTTTCAGCTTGGCGCATTTGTCGTTTTGCGCCACACCGTTTAAATAGCAAATGCATTTGCACTCTTATGTGCGCCCATAGGCGTTCTGGTCTAAAAAGGGAGGCGTGTTGAGGTGTATTGCCGGCACGTTGCTATTTTAAGAAACTATAATAGATTTTTCAATAGACCAAAACAAAGCCGGTCTATCGTCCAACGCAGAGCGCGTTAGTTGTGCGCCTCACTTACACAATGCTTAAAACAAACAAGATGTAGAGCAATTTCAAATATCTTTAATTATGAAAATACTTAAAATATTAAGGATATTTATATAGTATATAATAGGGATATATATATATATATATATATATATATATAAAATATAAAAAATAAAAAAAAATTATAAATATAAATCTACTGCCTTCATGCCTTCTTCATCTCGGGAGGCTTTTTCAGTTCATTCATAACAATTTTCCTTTGTATAATGTTATCATTATTAGCAGTATTATTTATTATATGCTTTTTATATTTGATTTATTAAAAACAAGCTTAGATTTGTCCACCTGTCAGGTTTTAGACTATATGGGGCACATCATGTGTATCAGGTTTTTGTCCACACTTCGTTATTATTGTTCATTTATCCGTTTGCTAAAAATCAGAACTAAATTTAGAAATAGTTTTAAAACAAATATTTGCGCTTAACAAACTAAATTAATTATTTATAAATTGATTGATGTCTGTGGTACAAGGTTTCCCTATCCACGAGAGCGAAAGTGAAAGTTAATAATTTATCTCTCCTTCTCAAGCTGTAGATGCTCTGTTTAAATTTTTTCTTGCGAGTGAAATGCTCAGTTTTTCCACTTACACTTGGCGCGACGCAACTGATTCTTAAAGAGAATGGGAGATAAGACTCTGATTGATTTATTATCAAAACACACCTATAACTCATTAAGAAAATAAGCTCAACCCTTTTAGACCATGCGCCACGGCACAAAGCGTATTTTTCTGTCCTTATTAACCTTATTCTAAAATGCGGAAGTGCGCCTGTTTTTTGCGATTGTCTTAGAACTTCCGATTTAGTCACCTATGGGAGAAATGACTAGGAATAATAAACGGAAGAAAATGGCCAAACTACTTGCTCTACAAACAAATGTTTGCATGACTATACTGCCCAAGTAGAATAATATAATAAAAAAACATCAAATTGCAACATCAAGCAGCGTAACGAGCAGTTTTTACATCAAAAAGTGAATGAAAGTGAACGAGACCGGAAGTCTCGAGCCAAAAACATTCAAATGGCAGCGCCCACTCGTCGGCGGAGAATAAGGTGAATATTAGCAAAAGTGGATTCTGACACGCCCTGAATGCGTTTGCTCTCTGCGCTTTCCACTTTGTGCATGAATCATCAAAATAGAGCCCAAAGTCATTGATCTAAAGTGCATCTGACTAAAAACAACAGAGTCTGTCTAAACTTTTTTTTTACATTAAAACACAGCATTCAGTGCTTTTCAAATGGGTCCTATACATTTTGTGGTCTGCACAAAAAATGCCCACTCTGTCATGTCAAGTCTCTGAATCAGAGCAGACCTTGTGCGAAAACTGGCATGTTTATGTGTGTTTGACATAAACCCCATACCATACGTTCACTTTGATGTTAAGCACAGTTATAATAAATAAATCATTCACTCCCTATTTTGTGCATATAAGTGCCATTATAGAACATTTTAATTGGCTGCAAGTCCCCAGGAAATCAAAACTAACCATAAGATTTTGTTAGCACACATGGCCAATTTTTTGGTGAACAATTCATCTGTGCATGTCATTAAGAAAAAGAATTGCTCTTCTAATCTTTAATTAAAAATGCACTTCCTGCTTGTTTTCAGTTAATTGATCAGGTGACATGATTTTGAGGTATTGGGCATGACTAACATACATGACTAACCATGCTTGTTCAGCTGTCAGATTTGACAACAAATAGAAATGGTGAGCAGGAGGTGTATGATAGGTTGTAATAACTCTTCTAAACCCCCTTTCCTGATCTTGATGAATGCTACATCAATTCAGCGAGCAGTAGAAAAACAAGCCACGCCCACTCTTTTCTTATTTAATATTCTGTTTCTCTAGGCCAGGGGTGTCCAAACTCGGTCCTGGAGGGCTGGTGTCCTGCAGATTTTAGCTCCAACTTGCCTCAACACACTTGCAAGGATGTTTCTAGAAAGCCTAGAAAGAGCTTGATTATCTAGCCCAGGTGGGTCTGATTGGGGTTGGAACTAAACTTTGCAGGACACTCCAAGAGCGAGTTTGGACATGCCTGCTCTAGGCACTGTCACAATATGAAAAGAACAACGATCGCAGCTTCCGGTTCATTGGGGCACTAATGGTTAGTTCACTTCCAGAATGAAAATTTCCTGAAAATACACTCACTTCCTTGTCATCCAATATGCTAAAGGGACAGTTCAGCCTAAAATGAAAACTCTCTCATCATTTGCTCAGCATTGGTGTTCCAATTTAGTTTGAGAGTTTTAATCTGTTGAACACAAATAGAGATATTTTGAAAAATGTTGCAATCCTGTACACATTGACTTCCATAGTATTTGTTTTTCCTACTACGGATGTCAGTGGTACCAGGTTTCTAACATTCTACAAAATATCTCTGTTTGTGTTCAGCAGAACAAAAAAACTCAAACTGGATTGGAACAAGTAAAGAGTGAGTAAATGATGGGGTAACATTTTATTTTGATGGTCCATTTGAGTATTAGTTGACTGTCTGCTAAATATCTGATACTGCTCCTTCAACAGACATTTAACTGACAATACGAACCTTTGCAAGTACATATCATCTTACACTAAGCCTAACCCCAATCTAACAGTCTACTTATAACCTAATGAGAATTAGTTGGCATGTAGATGCAATGTAACTTAAATTCAACCAACAGACCATAAAAATAAAGTGTGACCAATGAGGGCATAATTTTCTTATTATCCTTTTTATGGTTTGCTTTCTTCAGTTAAAAGAAATTCAGGTATTTTAAAGAAAACATGCAGGGTTTCCTCCATATAAAATCCATATATATGGACTTCAGTGGTGCTTCTTTGAAGCTGTATTACAACTGCACCACAGACATCTACCATGTGGAGAAAAATCCTGCATATTTCATAAATTTCCGCTTAAGAAAAAGAAGTTTATATCATAGCGCTTCACTTTTTCCACATTTTTTATTATTTTACAGCCTTACTCTAAAATAGATTAAACTGATTTATTTCCTCAAATATACACAATACCCCATAATAGCGTTAATTTTTAATTTTGTGAAATTGTTGCAAATTTAATTTTAAATTTTTACATTTTTTTAAATTAAATTTTTAATTTTAAAATAAAAAAGCCTTTGCCGTGAAGCACTAAATTGAGCTCAGGTACATTCTGTTTCCGCTGATCATTCTTGAGATGTTTCAGCAGCTTAATTGGAGTTCACCTGTGCTAAAGTCAGTTGATTGGACATGATTTGAAAAGGCATACACCTGTCTATATAAAGTCCCAGGGTTGACAGTGCATGGCAAAGCACAAACTAAGCATGAAGACAAAGGAATTGTCTGTAGACCTCAGAGAAAGGATTGTCTCGAGGCACATGGCTGAGGAAGATTATACTGAAAAAAATTCTGCTTTTCTAAAAAATCCAATGAGCACAGCGGCCTCCATTATCCTTAAGTGGAAGATGTTTGAAACTACCAGGACTCTTTCTAGAGTCATCTAGAAGTGAGTCATCTAAGGTGAGTGATCAGGGGAGAAGGGCCTTAGTCAGGGAGGTGATTAATAACCCGATGGTCACTCTGTCTGAGCTCCAGCGTTCTTCTGTTGAGAGAGGAGAACCTTACAGAAGGACAACCATCTGTGCAGCAATCCCCCAATCAGGCCTGTATGGTAGAGTGGCCAGACTAAAGCCCCTCCCTGCAAAATTCTCTGCTCTGATGAGTATAAAATTGAACTCTTTGGAGTGAATGCCAGGCGTTATGTTTGGGGAAAACCAGGCACCGCTCATCACCAGGCTAACACCATCACTACAGTGAAGCATGGTGGTGGCAGCATCATGCTGTGGGGATGTTTTTCAGCAGCAGGAACAGGAAGACTAGTCAGGATAGAGGGAAAGATGAATGCAGCAATGTACAGAGACATCCCGAATAAAAACCTGCTTCAGAGTACTCTTGACCTCAGACTGGGGCAACGGTTTATCTTCCAGCAGGACAATGACCCAAAGCACAACGCCAAAATATTAATTGAGTGGCTTTACAACAACTCAGTGAATGTCTTGTGTGGCCCAGCCAGAGCCCAAACCTAAATCCCATTAAACATTTCTGGAGAGATCTGAAAATGGCTGTACACCGTCGCTTCTCATCCAACCTGATAGAGCTTGAGAGATACTGCAAAGAGAAATGGGCAAAAATTCCCAAAGGCAGGTGTGCCAAGCTTGTGGCATCATATTTAAAAAGATTTGAGGCTGTAATTGCTGCCAAAGGTGCATCAACAAAGTATTGAGCAAAGACAGTTATACTCATATTCCTGTACAAGTGATTTTTCAGGTTTTTTTACTTTTAATAAATTTACAACAATTTCAAAAACTCTTTTATTCCACATTGTCATTATGGGGTATTGTGTGTGAATTTTGAGGAAATAAATGAAGTTAATCCATTTTGGAATAAGGCTGTAACATAAAAAAATGTGGAAAAAGTGAAGCGCTACGAATACTTTCCAGATGCACTGTATGCTCGGATGGTCTGACAGTGATTTGATTTTTATAAATACGGTAATTCAAATATTGGTGTCCAGAGACTGTAGCCACCAGTGTGTATGTTCTGATTAAACAATAAATGACTATTGAGATTTACAGTACAAGTCTTCTGTACATCACAACATCACAAGAGCATAAAGCAGAGTCAGTTAACCGCTGTGCTTCAACAAAGAACAGCAAAAACACTAGATTCTCATGGTCCTCAGGAATGTCAGTCAGGCGAACACGTTTCTGTATTACGCAGATACAGCGGTGTTAAACATACACACACAGTTACACACATAAGCTCAATTAGCTTAAGCAGAAGCGGTCAGGACAGCAGATGACAGTGGGAGGTCAGCACTAACAGCACTCTAGCATTAGCTCTCCGGCTGCGCAGCTGCAGCGACGGTTGCCTGGCAACACACGAAATCCCAAGAGCCTCTACTGTAGGGTATTTCACTGGCGCAGAAGAAGCAGAAAACTGAAGAGTAAACCATGCTACTAGTGCAGCTCTGTGTTTAAATATATGTTATTTAGGACTGATAATTGATGATCCTCATTACGTGATTGTTATGTACTGTACTTCATTCAAGTCCACATCAGATTCTATTGCTAATTTTCTTCTTTGTCAGCTTTTGTGCCACCTGCCGTATATTAATATGTCAAATTTAAGGGAGATGTTGGCCATGAGATAATGTTGCCTTTTAGATTTTCATTCTGAACCTTAAAATGACAACACTGTCATCTTAGACCTTTAAAAAGCACATCTCTGTCACTTCTTTACATTGAGTCTACAGAGAGCATCAGGGGTTTTCATGGAAACAGTCCCTGGAGCTATATACATGCTCACACACACACACACACACACACACACAGAGAGAGAGAGAGAGAGAGAGAGAGAGAGAGAGAGAGAGAGAGAGAGAGAGAGAGAGAGAGAGAGAGAGAGGGTAAAGCTGTCACACACAGGGTGGAACAGAAGCAGAGAGGTCATGTCATGTTTATGAATGAGACGCATAAAAGGATGTGGGAGATGCAGAGGTGTTGACTTTCCCACACAAGCCAGCAAACACATGTTAAAAGAACAGAAAATTCACTCAGAATATGGTTAAAAAAGAGACCGAATGAGAAACTATTCAAAATATATACAAATAAAGTAAAATAATAATACATACAGTTATAGGAATACATATTTTCTAAAAAAAAACAACAAATAATCACATTAAATGAATAAATTAAAAAATGTAAACAGTTAATTGACCAGTGGGATATCTGCTGTACTAAAATGAAAAAGATTAAAGTAAAATAAATTAAAGTCTATAATTAATTTAATTAATTCCTTTTCCTTTATTAATCAGGGGTCACTACAGCGGAATGAACCGCCAACTTATCCAGCATATGTTTTACGCAGCGGATGCTCTTCCAGCTGCAACCCAGTACTGGAAAACATCCATACACACTCATTCACACACATACACTGCGGACAATTTAGTTGATTCAATTCACCTATTTTGCATGTCTTTTCACTGTGAGGGAACCAGAGCACGCGGAGAACATGCAAACTCCACACAGAAATGCCAACTGGCCCAGCCGGGACTCAAAGCAGCAACCTTCTTGCTATGAGGCGATCGCGCGACCCACTGCGCCACCGTGACGGCACCCATAAAACAATTTATTTAAAATAATTTTAAAAATTATATTAAAACTAAAACAAGTTCAGGATGAATACAATAATATCTGAAATATAGTCATAGAAAAACAATAGGAAATGTATATTTTCACTTAGAAAAAAGTGACAGGGCCTGACTTAAGCTTGTTTTCCTCAAAAAAAAATACAATTCAATGATAGATTAATCACTGTCAGCTTCTTCTCTTATGTCACTTCCGAGTCATAGTCTTAAACGTGTAATGCTCGCATTTTAAGTGAAATTTGATGTGACAGCACAGACAAAAACATGGGGACAATTGTACATTTATTTGTAGTATATATTTGTAGCATTCATTCATTTATTTTCTTTTTGGCTCAGTCCCTTTATTAATCTGGGGTTGCCACAACGGAATGAACTGCCATTTTATCCGGCATATGTTTTACGCAGCGGATACCCTTCCAGCTGCAACCCATCTCTGAGAAACACCCATACACCCATACACTAAGGACAATTTAGCCTACCCAATTCACATGTATAGCATGTCTCTGGACTTGTGGGGGAAACCAGAGCACCCGGTGGAAACCCACACCAACACGGGGAGAACATTCAAACTCCACACAGAAACGTCAACTGACCCAGCCGAGGCTCAAACCAGCGACTTTCTTGCTGTGAGGCGACAGCTCTACCTACTGCGCCACCGCTTTGCCCAATTTGTAGTATTTATTTGTAGAATTAATTTATAATTTCGTGTTTTTAATCAATTGGTGGGAACGATAGCAACTTAAACTTGCTATTTCTGACAAAACTATTACAGCTGTAGGTTCAATGAAGACAAGGACAGTGACAGGGTTTGTACTTTTATAAAGAGTTTTAATAAAGAACAGATATCTGAGAACCAAATGACTGACATATTCCTTTACAGAACAACTCACAGAAATCAACCATTTTAGAAAATTTTGGGATGAAATAATTTTTATTAACTGTTTTTATGTTTTTATTTCAGGGACAGATAATGTACGTTTCTGGTAGAATGTCCCAATTACATATAAAACAATTAGAAATGAGAAATGGAAAAAGTGTGAATTTTAAATATTATTAATGTGAATATTCGCCTGTCAAGCTAATAAAAAGATTTTTATTTTTTTATAAGATAATTTGAAAATAAATAACCAAATTTAAACAATAAGTTTGATCATAAATTGTAATATACTACTAATTATAAATAATAATATAATGCACTAATAATAATAATAATAATAATAATAATAATAATAATAAAATAACAATTGCAAAATGCAGTGAAGCATGATGATCTTGACCAATTGACAATTTGCATAACCAATTTACCATATATCATCTTTTTCTAAAGAGCTAAGAAGTGTAAACTACTTAAAATTGATACAAATAGATTTTTTATTTTAATTAAAACTTTTTTTTTTGCATAAGAACAATAGCATACAAAAAATGAGGAATACAATGCTTAATAATGAAACAGAACTTTCCCAGGTTTCCCAGTAATTGGGTTGCCGCTGGAAGAGCATCCGCTGCGTAAAATATTTGCTGGATAAGTTGGCGGTTCATTCCACTGTGGCGACCCCAGATTAATAAAGGGACTAAGCCAAAAATAAAATGAATGAATGAATGAACTTTCCCAGGCCTAGGGTCTTTAGACTTTTAAGTCATCTACACAGGCAATTTAGGTATCTGTGTCTGCTCAAAGTTCAGTGTGCTCAAACAGACTACCTTTTTGTTATGTTAGTGGCTGTTTTTGCCCCTTCCATTATAACAATATTTTTTGATTGCAAAGCCTTGACACCATATAATCATGCATTCTTGATTGTTGGTGGTTTTCCCTGTTGGGAAGAGGTCAAATGTGTCCTTTTTACTGTTGATCATCATTAACCTTTCAGATAGCCCTGGGCAAGAAAAAGTTTCTGGCATTTATATGGCGTTCTAGGGGGTAAAACAGAAGATAATAGTGTGTGTGCATAAATACACTTACTATGTTTACTATGTTCTGAGGTGCTTATTTTTTATTTTTTATCAAACATATCAAGTGCATAGGTCTATCTTGAATTCTCTCTCACACACTTTTTTGCACTGTGAGAGATGATAAACAGTAAAAATACAAACCGAACCTCTTCCCAAGAAGGAGAACCACCAAGAATAAAGTATGCATAATAATATGGTGGCATGGCTTTGCAATGAAAAACTGTTGTTATAATGGAGGCTAATGGGGCAAAAAAAGCCACTAACATAACGACAGGGTAGTCAATGCCCACAGTGCATTGTTGAGTTTTTATTGCATAACAAGAACAACAGCATACAAAAAAAGAGAAATACAATGCATACAGATTTTTTTTAATCAAAGGAACAAATCAGTAGAGAATAAAAAAAATACAAAAATACTAAATAAATAAAATTACAGGGGATTTATAATTGCCAAAAATTTATCATGAGATAAGGATTCCAAAATTCCATACATCCTTATAGCTTTTTATTTTTTGTCTTTTAGGGTTTCTAAATGCTTAAGATCAGTTTTAAACAAATACATATTAGGCTTATCATTGGACAATATTTGTTTGTGTACATGGTACTTTCCATTTATTATCATTAAATTAATAAACTAATTTTGTTCCAAAGTTTTGATATTATTATTATGTCAAAAAATATCTTTAAAAGAAAACTAAATTTTTAATTTTGTAAGTTTAAATATAAGATATTCAACACATCCAACCAATACATTTGGGTATATGTGCATTCAAAAACAGGTGTTTTATCGATTCCTCCCAAACACAAATTGATTAGCATACGAAGTCTCCAGTGTGGGTGACGTCATTGTTAATTATCCGAACTGTTATTTATAGACTTTCTCCTTTAACTGTTTACCGCAGGACTGAGCTCGTTTCCAAATTGATGGATTCTGCACTGTTACTGAAAATTGATCATTCATTAGGCCTGCTGTTTTGCCCGTTTATCTCTTTATATCTGCTTTGATACAATTTGCACAGTCAATTTGCATCCACTTTAAAAAATAAAGGTGACTTGACTGATTTAAGCAAGCCTATTTTAATGTTTGACGCAGTTATGTGATGTAGTTATGATATCAGGTAGAGCGTCAGATTAAGACATGTCTTAGTATTTTTTGTTATTTTACATTATAGTATATTTCAATGCGTCCGTGATTAACCACGGAATCAAAAGCCAATGTAATGCCACTATACGAGCATCCATAACACCGACATTAGTAAAAACAAGACTGAAATCAGTTCGGCTCAAACTCTACATGACGTGCAGAAAGGGTGTAATGAGCAGTTTCGCTATCAGTCATGAATGCCTTTGACTCACCTGTGATGATGATGTCCGACAGGATGAATAAAGCAGCAGTATGTGCTCGTCTTTCACTTTCTGCAGACGGCGGTCATCGTGATGCTCGCTGAATTACGCGTTTAATCCATCGGTGCTCAAATTATCACGAATTTCTCGTCTCATTTACCACACTCAGACACACACCTGATAACACAGCAACCAGTGAGTCTAACAGGACAGCGATGTTATTACACGAAACACTTTGAGCCAGACCACCTGCTCGGTTAATATGTAATTGCCTGATAACTAAACGAAGATTTGAGTAGCCGCTTTACATCACGTATGTGACCTGCGGCGATGCGCTTTTGTTGTATTGAGATGCTTTGAGTCTTAAAGGGGAAACGCACTCCACGCCTCTCTGCGGACCCCACCGAATTACTTCTGCCACCCTGTGTTAAACTATCGAGACCTTTACAGCTTTAACAACCATTCATCATATTCCGCAGTCTCTCCGTCTTTACATACTATTAAATGTTTAAGTGTTCTGTTAATAACAACCATATCCTAACCTACAGACTACAGAACACACTGTTACACCAGAATATTAGCTGCTTTCCAAAAATACCTTTAATAATAAATAATTAGGTACCTGAAAAAACTCCTCATTTTTATAATAAATTTAACGAGCTGTTAGCAATGTTTTCATCTTAATTTTCATGATTTAATAAAACTATTTTAATTTGACGTTATTTATGAAAGTTAGGCTACCTATTTAAAGCTGCTACACAATTAGTTTGATTTTGTATTTAATTAATGGTATCTGAAAACATCTTGTTTACCTTACATTACAGCAATAGAAAACTAAAGTTTTAAACTGTGATTCGATGATGATGGACAAAAAGAAATGAAAAATTAAATGTCCAAAATTTGTTGAGTCCCTCCATCTAGTGGTGTACCGTACATACATACTTAGTCTACTACACAAACTCTCTTTCTTTGTTTGAGAATAGGTAAGGGGCCACATGTGAGAATTTTAATCCATCAATAGTTTTGTTTTATGTGTATTGCAGCTAGTAATGAAACAGAACTTTCCCAGGTTATGTTCTTTAGTCTTTTAAGTCATCTACACAGCCAATTTATGTATCGGTGTCTGCTCAGAATTCAGTGTAAAGAGGGTATGCCACATTAATCCTTGTGTATTGTTCAAATAGACTACTCTCTCGTTATGTTAGGGGCTGTTTTGACCCCTTCTCAGGCCCGGATTGGCTAATCGGGAGGACCGGGAGAATTCCCGATGGGACGGTCCATTTTTTTGACCACGAGGGCCGGTGTCCTTAGCTGCATGCACTCTCAGCAGTCACACTTTTTTCATTTATTTATTTATTTGACCATAGCCTCACTCTTTTTATATTTTACTGCAGCTCCGCTGTTTTTATTTATTTTCTCACCGCCCCATGAGCAAAATGCAGCCTGCAGGTTAAAAAGGGAGAAAAAGATTAAGCCATCAATAGAAAGTAACACAATGGTTAAAAGAGTCTTGCGGATAACAGTGCAATACGTGTTTTATTCTTTATTCCAAAATCATTTATCATGACAACGCCTTTGATAACGCGCCATTTATAATGCTGCCGACCCAAGTTCGAACCTCACCTGAGTAATTTTTTTTTATTTTAGTATCAAGACATATAATACTGTTTGGGTTACTTATAGTGTACATTCTTTAATTTTTTTGTGTGACCCCCGTTACAAAGGACTGGATATCTATAAAAAAATTTTGCAAATCCAGATATTCAGATATTGCAGGAAAGGACATTGTGATGTTTGAAAGAACAGTGTTGGAGATTTAGGCCGTACTCACACTATGTACAATTGCCCTAAACTGGGCCAAAGCACGCTTGTCCCCCCTTCCATCTCCCCCGACGGCCTGCACTCACATTACATTCGGGCCTGGGCACGCTTACGTCATCAACGCCGTGCTGTTCAGTAAGCGCTCTCACTGAGCACAGAGGAGATTTCTTTAGTTAAATCATTTAAGTCGTTTAATATGCAATGATACGCTTTCAAATATTTCGCCGAACAGATCTGCCCCTTTTGGCGCTCATAAACAACCATAAAGTCCTCGTGCTGCAGGAATTAGGAGGTTTGCTGAAGGTGCGCAGCTGTCATGCAGTGAGGGGTTTGCGTCTTTAATAATCTACAACAGATTGTGTTCACTGAACAGTAAGAATGATTAATAAATCCATATGAAATAGTCCCTTAAAAGTCACATCTTGTCTTCAGTGTCAGGCTCAGGTGCATTTTTGCACTCAAACACAAGCGTACCAATGCCAAAGCCCAAGTGAACCGCACTCAGGGCTAGGGCTGGCCAAGTGAACTGTCCCTGAGCCCAATTCAGAGCACTCACACTCCTTAAACGATCCAGGAAACGGGCCTGGGCACGGTTCGGATAGCATAGTGTGAGTAGGCCCTTAGCTACCCTTTAATGTTCTCAAAAAACACTTGAAGTTCTAAAGCAGCTGTTTCCTTGAAAAAGACGTGATAGTGGCATTAGAAACTGAATTGGAAAAGACGTTATTTTAACAGCCGTGAACTGAGGTGGGCCAGTCTAAGGCTTAAAACTCCAGGGCTGAAAAGGAGTCTCACTATGGCCCTGCACCTTCTGTCATAACAACATTTTTTTGAGCGCAAAGCCTTGACAACATATAATCATGCATTCTTGATTGCTGGTAGTTTTCTCAGTTGGGAAGAGGTCAAATGTGTCCTTTTCACTCTTCATCATCAGTTGGCAGCATTAATCTTTCAGATAGCCCTGGGCAAAAAAAGTTTCTGGCATTTATATGGAGTTCTATGAGGTAAAACAGAAGATTAAAGTGTGTGCATAAATGCACTTACTATGTTTACTATGTTCTGAGGTGCTTATTTTTTATTTTCTCAAACACATCAAGTGCATAGGTCTCTCTAACATTGTCTATCTATCTAACACACAGACATTGAAAAACTAAGTTTCTTTTTGCACTTTAACCAATGATAAACAGGAAAAAATACAAACTGAACCTTTTACCAAGAGGGAAAACCACCAAGAATAAAGTATGGATAATAATATGGTGTCAAAAATTGTTGTTATAATGGAGGCTAATGGGGTAAAAACAGCCAATAACAAAATGAAAATAAAAGTCAGTTTGCCCACAGTGCATTGTTGAGTTTTTGAAAAAATCCAAAACAGTTTCCCAAAATATGATCAAAATAAAATTTGTCACCGAAAATCAGTCCATTTGCAGGAACAGAGAGAAGGGTCTGGATGAAGACCTGGTGCATTGCAATCTGAGCTGCATGCAATGCTTTTTAATCCGCTCACCTAACCCCACCCCTAACCCTCACAGTGACACCTGTAGCTCCATTGACTTTATTGTGTTTGACATGGCATTACTGAGATTTGCAGTCTCAGCTTGCATCATCCAGGCTGCATCCAGAAACTATAGGAGACAGAGAAAGTTGTGGCCAACTGTGGCCTCAAAATCCCTTCAGTGTGGATGAAAAAGTCCCCGGCAGCACACAAGGGTTAAATGGTTTCTGTAAAAACACATTTCTGAAAATCGGTGCTACTTTAGTTTTGTTTTCTGTGTCTCCTTTGCGGTGTAAAGATGCTTTTTTATTTTACATGAGAACAAGTGCAAGCATGAGTAAAACATTGTTGTTTGCAGTTCTATTTCCGCCCACTGGTGTCGCTAATGATGACGATATATGTACTGTAAGTCAGCAATATATACACTCACAGACCACTTTATTAGGTACACCTTACTAGTACTGGGTTGGACTCACTTCAGAACTGCCTCCTTCGTAACATAGATTCAACAAGATACTGGAAATATTCCTCAGAGATTTTGGTCTGTATTGACATGATAGCATCACTCAGTTTTGCAGATTTGTCGGCTGCACATCCATGATGTGAATCTCCCGTTCCACCATATCACAAAAGTCCTCTATTGGATTGAGATCTGGTGACTGTGGAGACCATTTGAGTGCAGTGAACTAATTGTCATGTTCAAGAAACCAGTCTGAGATGATTCGAGCTTTGTGACATGGCACATTGTCCTGAAGGAAGTACAGTATCTATCAGAAGATGGCTTGTAACGAGTGGTTATTTGAGTTACTGTTGCCTTTTCTATCAGCTGGAACCAGTCTGGCCATTCTTATCTGACCTCTGGCATCAACAAGGCATTTGCACTCATAGAACTGCCGCTGACTGGATATTTCCTCTTTTTCAGACAATTCTCTGTAAACCCTAGAGATGGTTGAGCGTGAAAATTCCAGTAGATCAGCAGTTTCTGAAATACTCAGACCAGCCTGTCTAGAACCAACAACCATGCCACGTTCAAAATCACATTTCTTCCCCATTCTGAGGCTCAGTTTTTATCGCAGCAGATCGTCTTCACCCTGTCTACATCCTTATATACATTGAGTTGCTGCCATGTGATTGGCTGATCAGAAATTTGCATTAACGAGCAGTTGGACAGGTGTACTTAATAAAGTGGCCGGTGAGTGTAAAAGTTTTTAGATATTTTGATTAAATAAATCATACATATAGGGTCTTTAATATGTACAGCCACTTTGAAACATCAATAATAATATTTCTAAAGAGTTTATAAATAAATAGCAGAATCAAATATTCAACATTCAGTCATTTTTATTATAGTCAATTTTGTCAGCGAATAATAAATTATTTACAATTGTCTTTCACATAGCATAAATTAAACCATGAGAGAGAGAGAGAGAGAGAGAGAGAGAGAGAGAGAGAGAGAGAGAGAGAGAGAGAGAGAGAGAGAGAGAGAGAGAGAGAGAGAGAGAGAGAGAGAGAGAGAGAGAGAGAGAGAGAGAGAGAGAGAGAGAGAGAGAGAGAACATAAGAAAGAGGAGGAGGCTGAGAGAGATGTACAGATCATGAGGTGTTTTTGGAGCCTCATTTTGATGAGGGTTTGGCTCATGCTGGTTTCTGCTGTTCAGTAAACTCATTTATTATCATTATCATGGATGGGTGAAGAAAGCCAATGCACCAGCCAGAGGAGGAGAGAGGAGTCAAATCACCATAACAAGTCTTCAACACTGTGCAGAAATCAAAATTAAATCAAAATCAAGACACATCTCAGGACGTATACAGCATGTCAGTAAAGGTAAAATACAATAACTGTGATATAAGATCAACTGAGATATTCCAGTCAGTGCTCACCGAGGCCGGATGTCCTGTTCATCATCGCCAAACAGCAGTTCAGCCACAGCGGCTTCAGGGGTGGATCGCTTCCCATATCTGAAGGAAAAGATGGTGATGATGAATAATTTATGCACGATTTGAGCTTCACACTTTGACATTTACAACTGTAGCATAAATGATGTGTATTTAGCATTGGAAGTTATTATAGTTCCTCCACAGGACTTGTGAATGTGTGCAATATACTGACACTGATGAGAAGAAACTGATGAATAAATGAGTTATTTTTGTTTTATACGCACACAAAAGTACTCTTGTCGCCTGAAAATATTCCAATAAAACAACTGAAGCTGCATTTGATCTGTTTTAGGGATGTTTTAAGAAAGACGTTCATTCATTTTCTTTTCGGCTTAGTCCCTTTATCAATCAGGAGTCGTCACAGCGAAATGAACTGCCAACCTATCCAGCATATGTTTTACGCAGCGGATGCCCTTCCAGCCTGCAACCCAACACCGGGAAACACCCATACACTCTTACACACACACACACACACACACACACACACACACACACACACACATACACACATACACACATACACACACACACTATGGCCAAATTAGGTTATTCAGTTCACCTATAGCCCGTGTCTTTGGACTGTGGGGGAAACCAGAGCACCCGGCAAAAACCCACGGCAAAACAGGGAGAACATGCAAACTCCACACGGAAATGCCAACTGACCCAGCCGAGGAGAAAGAAAGTAAATATATATATATAGAACCATTGGAGTGTGAGGAAATAGTAATTATCATATTTGGGTGAACTAGTCCTTTATGATTTAATGAGTTAGTTCACTCAAAAATGAAAAATTCATCAATATTTCCTCACACTTAAGTTGTTCTAAATTTGTATTTTTTCTTTCTTCTGTTAAACAAAAAAAAGGATATGCTGAAGAATGTTGGGAAAAAGCAGCCATTGACATCCATCGTACAGCAGGAACATGAAATACTATGAAAGTCAGAAGATTTCTCCAACATTTTCCCTATTAGCATCCACAACAACAACAAATACATTCGTTTATTCTAATTGCAGGCTGCAGTTTTACATCTTCAAGCATTATTATTTCTGATTGGCTAATAATGCTTTTGTTCATCAACTTAAAAAAAAAAAAATCTTAAACTGATATTTTTCCTTTGTGCCATAATTGTTATAGTTGTGGTGTGATCTCTGTTGTCCTTACATATTTAAGATATGGATAAAGATTTGCAGAACTGTGTCTATTATTATTATATTTAAGTATAATTTCTATTATATTTAAGCATTAATAAAAGCAAAATCTGACTAATATGCTTCTTATCTTTTTAAGCAGGCTTTTCTTTAACAATTTTTTATCATGTTTTTTATTATGTTCTTTTATATTCGCTATTGTGTTTTACCCTGTTTGGTCAATGATTGTTTTAGTAATATTTAGTTTGTTTTAGCATGGCTGTTGATGCTTATTGTAAGGCGACCTTGGGTAAAGGCGCCATTTACAAATAAAAATGAATTAGAACTGTGTCTATTAGGGATGGGTGATACCAATGTTTTTGTTTCCGATCCGATGGCAAGTATTTCAAGACAAGTATCATTGATACCGATATCGATACAATACCAATACTAAGGCTAAGTGAAATATTTTATAGTGATTTTTAAAAATGATTATCACCTTTATAATTATAATTAATATTAATAAATAAAACACAAGACACATGATTACATTTATTAAAACTACAGAACTATAATTGACAAAATAGCACCACATATAATGAAAAACAAAACACTGCACAAACCTTGTTTAATTAAAAAAATAAAATAGTAAACTCTCTCTCCCATGCTTCTTGCAATAGTTGATGCTCTTTGGGAGTCATCTAAGAAATATAATATATATTCTTAAAGCTGCGTTACAGACATTTAAAAATATATATTAGTACATCTCTCCCATATGTTACTTGTACCTAAACTTTGTATTTTCTTTGATAAACAAGTTTTTTTAAAACTATTTATACTAAACTACAAAAATATTTTAATCAAGTAAAATAACTCCAGATTATACTTTGTGTACATACAGTCATGATGACCACAGATCCGCTATCGAGTTTTACAACCTGCGCTGGGTGTGTGTGGTGTCTGTACTACTGTGCTGTGAGCTAACACTGACCTATTAGCGGAGATACAGTGGAAGAATATTATAGTTCCCATTCGTGTTCCTATTTAAATAAATATTTATAAAATATGGGACGCTATAACTATTGAGACAATCTAAAATCTCTGATCACTTAGTAAGAAAGTTTTTGGAAGTTTTTGGGAAAAAATGTGATAAAATTATTTCAAGAATGGGTGAGGCAATGGCGCAGTAGGTAGTGCTGTCGCCTCACAGCAAGAAGGTCGCTGAGTTTGTATGCTCTCCCAGTGTTCGCGTGGGTTTCCTCCAGGTGCTCTGGTTTCCCCCACAGTCCAAAGACATGCGGTACAGGTGAATTGGGTAGGCTAAATTGTCCGTATTGTATGAGTGTGTCTGTGAATGTGTGGATGTTTCCCAGAGATGGGTTGTGGCTGGAAGGGCATCTGCTGCGTTAAAAAAACGTGCTGGATAAGTTGTCGGTTTATTCCGCTGTGGCGACCCCGGATTAATAAAGGGACTAAGCTGACAAGAAAATGAATGAATGAATGAATGATAAATGACTTAAAGTATCACTGATGAATGGAGCAGCATTTTAGAATGAATCTATTGAAAGACTTGTTCGTTAACATCGTTTTTAGAGTTTTTAAAAGGCACAATAGTGTTAGACAACTGAATTATTTAGTAATACGATTGCAGAGGTCTTTGAATTAATTCTTTTATATTTTGCTGTGCCATTAAGCTTTATTTTTATAACAGGGTTATTACATGTAAAACTTTGTCACATTAAATATGATGTTACAATTATTAACTTAATAAATATCAACATTAATATTAACAACTGAAATTAACTCAAATAGAATCAATTAATTAATTAAAATGTTAGCTATAAAAAAGAAAAACTAATGAAAATGACAAAATCTTGAAGTAAAATGACATAAAAACAGAACACACATAGTAAAAACTAATTCAAACTGTTAATAAAATCTACAATACTTGTTCCTGAAACAAAATAAATGTTAACTGGAATAAAATTAAATACATAGAACAAAACTAAAGAATTTTAACAATTATATAAAAATATTAAATATATAAATTAATAAAATTAAATAATTAAATGACAGGCTTGGTTAGTTGGCATTTCTGTGAGGAGTTTGCATGATCTCCCTGTGTTTGCGTGGGTTTCCGGGTGCTCCGGTTTCCCCCACAAGTCCAAAGACATGCAATGTAGGTGAATTGAATGAATTAAATTGGCCATGGTGTATGTGTGTGAATGTGAGAGTGTATGGGTGATTTCCAGTACTGGGTTGCAGCTGGAAGAGCATCTGCTGTGCAAAACATGTTCTGGATAACTTGGCAGTTCATTCCGCTGTGGTGACCCCTGATTAATAAGTTAACTAAAGCTGAAGGAAAATGAATGAATTTAAATGACTAATGCCTTTAAATAGAGACTACAAATTCATTCAACTTGACCAATCCATCTGAAAGTGTGTGAGCTTCCAGATAAATGTAAATTGATTCAGAAAAATAAGGGAATTTACAAAAAACAAGCAAAAAAGAACCGAAATAACCCATAAGCGTCACTTAATTGCTGCCTTTTAAGGTTAAAGTTGTTGCAGAAAATATCAGGGTACATCTCCAGCACACTTCATCAGAGACGTAACCAGACATGTTAATCCCACTTAATAACAATCTATCTTAACGCACAGCACAATAATAAGGGGTTGTGTACAGGTTGAAGGATATCTGGCAACCCAGCCCACCCCTTGCACTTGTGTGAGTGTTGTTCAGATAAAAACATAGCAACGCACTCTTTGAGAAAACCCATTAACAAAAAAAAGAGAGAGGTTTTGTTTAAACTGCAAAGTAGATGCAGTTTATATGCCTGTTTTACTCACTGAGACTAAATCCGTTCAATTGAAAAAGTGTAGTGCTGTAAATATATGGTATACACTGTTCCTCAGCACTGCTTTACAAACTGCTTTTTTTTGCCATCTATTTCTGCAATTTATTTTAGTAAGTTAATCTAAATATACAGTTGAAGTCAGAATTATTAGCTCCCCTAAATTAATAGCCCCCCTGTTTATTTTTTCCCCAATTTCTGTTTAACGGAGAGAAGATTTTTTCAACTCATTTTTAAACATAATAGTTTTAAAAACTTATTTCTAATAACTGATTTATTTTATCTTTGCCATGATGTAAATAAATAAATAATATTTGACTATATATTTTTCAGACACTTCTTAGGCAAGTTATTGTATGATGGTGGTTTGTTCTGAAGACTATTAAAAAGATTTTAGCTTCAGGGGGCTAATAATATTGACCATAAAATTAATTTTAAAAAATTAAAAAACTGCTTTTATTCTAGCCGAAATAAAACAAATAAGACTTTCTCCAGAAGAAAAAATATTATCAGACATACCGTGAAAATTTTTCTTGTGTGTGTGTGTGTGTGTGTGTGTGTGTGTGTGTGTGTGTGTGTGTGTATATATATATACACACACAACAGGTTTGTCTGGTTCTTGAATCTGATTGGCTGGTAGCCGTGCGATATTTCGCCAGTAATGTCGTCAGTCTGCCGTCTGCAGTCTGCTGTCAGTCTGCCTACATACAACCAGCAACATAGAGACGCTACAGTTTGACAAATTATTACTGTTGTTAGACAACAAAATGTACTTTTGAGGCTTTTTTTAGTCGAGAATGTAGCTGTTTAGATTGCAACTATGCAGTTTATTTGTAAGAATAGTGCCTATTTTAAAATATTTACTATTTCTTAGAGAGCTGGTCGGCGACGGTTGACGTTTTCTATCCACAAGATGGCGACAAAACCACATAATAAGCCCTTACGCTTAGAAGATATAACAGTCAGATTTCTAACTACAGCAGATCATACCAGTATTAAACTAGTAAGCAATACTTGCCAACACTTACGTTTTTCATAGGAGTATCCCGTATTTCAGACCTGTCTCCTGCAACCATCCCGTTTTTATTTATTCCTCACCCCCGAAAACCCCCCTCCCCCGGTCTCCCGGATTTTCTGAGACATGTTAGCAGGTATATTTGATATTATAAGTCGATCTCTCTCTTTTGTATGTTGTAGTGCTGTATTTATACCGATTTGCTCACATATAGGGAATGTGTGTTGTGTTGGCAGATTGAAATAGGCAAAGGCCGCTTGTGTTAAGCGTTTTTCCATATCGCAAACACAACAGCATGCTGGTAGTGAATTCGTTGTTATTTTCGGGGTTAATTATTGTGAAATCCTGATTGCACTAGAGAAGTACTGTAGACTGTAACACTTAAGAAGAGATCTCTGTAGATGGATGGCATTTCATGTCACATTCAGCCTCATAATCTTAAAGAGATCACATTAAACATAAAGAGTCATTCAAACACTAGCTCTAAAGTGATGTTGGTGAATTAGTAACGCCATCTGCTGTTCTGGAATCAGCTGCAGATGTGAATGAATGGCGGAAGAAAGTAGTTCCTAATAAAAAAGGGTTTTTAGACTCTCCTTGTTTGATTTCAATATTTATATACACGATTGTGCCGTTGAACTGTTGTATAAATGCAATATCACACTAGTAGCTTTGCGATATGGCTGTATATCAGCACTGGTGGGACGCCATATCGCACTGCTACTATTGCTCATATGTATATTCCATCTGGCACTAGCAGAATGTTTTTAACATATAGTTTTAGTTTTAGATGGTGTCCTGTAAGTACTCTTGAGTATCATTTAAATATCAAGTACTATAGTGTTGACCACTTACAATTAATAGCATGTCTCTATATATAGAACTTTTAAATGAAGCTATAGACATTTTGGGGGAAATTCAGACAAATGCGCAAATACAGGCTCAAATAACAACCGTTTGACTGGAAAATAGGACATGATGTCATTTTGATGTAAGCAAGAGGGAGAAAACAGAGAATTAGAAGTGGATCCATTAATAAAAGCTTCATGTTCTCCATTATCATCTGGAAATCTTTGCTGGGCCATTAGTTGTTTTCTGCTGTTTTTTCCACAGAATCATATTTCAAGAATTATTTGAAGTTAAGCAATCCCTACAATAGGCTTTAATCATGAAATATACACACACATTCACAAATATAAACTGTAAATTCGTTCTTACATACAGTTGAAGTCAGAATTATTAGCCCACCTGTATATTTTCCCCAATGTCTTGATTTTGTTCAACAAATTTCTAAACATAAAAGTTTAAATAACTCCTCTTTAATCACTGATTTCTTTTACCTTTGCCATGATAACGGTACATAATATATATAAAAACTTTAAAAACTTAAAAAAGTAAGACTTTCTCCAGAAGAAAAACTATTATAGGAAATACTGAATACTAAATTCCTTGCTCTGTAAAACATAATTTGGAAAATAATTGAAAACAAATGGACTGGAGGGTGAATTATTTTGACTTCAACTGTATGTTAAAATAATAAGTTCAGTTACAATTTACACAGAATTTTATTCTTATTTGATTATTTTAAACAACAATAAAAATAACTTTTTCACAATTTGCAAAATAATAAAACACAAACAAACAATTTTAATTTATTATTTAATTTATAAATAAACTAATACGTGTTTAGTGCTAACTGGTGTTTATTCATAACAGTTTAACAAATGTGTATTTATAATATAACTTTAGCTGCTTCATAAAAAATACATGGCAACATATTTGTTCTTTCACATTAACAAAGGCACCATTACATTAAGCTTAACATCAACAAATATAATTCTTCCCCAAGTTGTGCAATACTGCTAAAGCTTCAGATTCAGAAATTGGTAATACATTTTACAAGTGATTACACCTAAACGAGAGTACAGTGAATGCTTAAGTCATTGTTGGTTCATTGTGACTAATGTACAACAAATGAAACACATATAGCATATTTAAGCTAGTAATGAAAGTTGTTATTAAATAATAATGGCTAACCAGTGCTACCATTAGCTACTATAATGTTTCTGCAATATTCTGCACTGTTCATTTTTTCCAGTTGTTCTCAAAATTCACAATTTAGTGTTACTTCTCATTTCTTTGCAACTGTTTAGACATAAAAATATTTTTATGTGAAAATTGTTTATACATTGTGTGAGTGTGATTGTTTAAGCTCACCTCTGTCGTGTGATGAGGTTGATGTAGTGTCTTAGAGCGGTGTGGTACTTGGCCATCTCCTCCGGACCCACGTCTCCCGCTGGAGGTTCAGGTTTGGGTGGATACGCTTCAGCCAGGCTGCTGAGACACACTATAACGCACAGAACAAGAGCCAGCGGCACAGTCCAGGATCTCAGTGCACTCGCCATCTGACACAAACATAGAAGAACTCTGTCACTTAGAGCACAGAAACTGTTTAAAACACACTACTCTTTCTCAGACCTAACTCAACAGTTTAATCAAGTACACACAACACATGAATACATATAGAAATGGAGCTATCCCTGGTGCTGATATGTCATCATACTCATCAAGATATTAAGTTTACTTCACTAAGGTTTGATAAGGAATTCAAAAAGGAAGTCAACTGTTCCCTATATAAAGAAATAAAACACATTAAAACCATTTTGACGGTATATGACTGCTCTGCTGTGAAGAATCACATCACCTGAACCTCAGCACAAACAATCCAGCAACCCTTGCCCTAGACCCAGTTAGTTATATATGGTTATTTTTATATTAATTTATTATTCATTATTATAATTATTACTTTAATTTTTTTCATCTTTTATCTCCGTTTTTGGTCTTAATTAAATATTTTTCTTCTTTTCCTTATGATTTTTTTTTTGTATTTTATTCTTCTCAAAAAATTACTAATTAAATTTTCACAGTATTTGCTAGAATATATTTTTGCCTTCTAGAGAAAGTCTTCTTTTTTTTACTTTGACTGGAATAAATGCAGTTAGATTTTTTCAAAACTGTTCTAAAGTCAAAATTATTTTAGTTTTTTTATTATTATTTAAAAGCAATATCACACAAGTAGCAGTGCAATATTAAATAAATATATTAAATATATAAATGAAAGTTCACAAAGTAAACAGTATGAGTTAAAACTTTTTAATTGTTCTTTAATCTGAATATCTTGTGAAATAAAGAGGAGTTTTTTTCTGCACTGTCACTATAGCAAAGAAAAAAAGAATGAGCTTTTTAAAAATTAATTATGATACGAGTTATATTATTATACACAATATACACAGTTGAAGTCAGAATTATTAACCTTCCTGAATTATTAGCCCCTGTTTATTTTTTCCCCTCAATTTCTATTTCTATATAACGGAGAGAAGATTTTTTTCAGCACATTTCTAAACAATAGTTTTAATAACTCATCTCTAATAACTGATTTATTTATTTTTTTGTCATGAGGATAGTAAATAATATTTGACTAGATATTTTTCAAAACACTCCTACACAGCTTAAAGTGACATTAAAAGGCTTAACCAGATTAATTAGTTTAACTAGGCAGGTTAGGGCAATTAGGCAAGTTATTGTATAAGGATGGTTTGTTCTGTAGACTATCCAGAAAAATATATAGCTTAATAATTTTGACCTTAAAATGGCTTTTAAAAAATTAAAAACTGCTTTTATTCTAGCCAAAATAAAACAATTAAGACTTTCTCCAGAAGAAAAAATATTATCAGACATATTGTAAAAAATTCCTTGCTCTGTTAAACACAATTTAGGAAATAAAAAAAATCAAAGGGGGTTTAATAATTCTGACTTCATCTGTATATGAATTATTTTCTAACTTATTTCATCATGTTTACTGTTAAACCTGCTGAATGTTTTCTGCCTTCGTTAAAAAGCAAATTTAAAAAAAAGTTGTTAATGAACATGTGAAGGAATCAGAATGCTACTTACTTCGCAGTAGATGTCGGGGCCCAGAAGGATTGGCTGGAGCTGCTGTTGGTGGTTGGTGTTGATCTGCTTTTCTCGCTGCAGACCATGATGCTTTTATAGCTCCTGAGTGGCCGGAGGGAGGTCCAAACCCCACCCAGCACTTACACACAACCGAAGTGTTAATGATGAACTAATGAGTCACCGGCACAAGTCATTCAAGCCTATGATCTCAATGTCTGCGATGCTCTGTACATTAACACACCGCTGTATAATAATGCGAGAGATATGGAATGAAATGGAGCGAATTAAGAGTCATTTGAAGCCGGGTTATTCAGGACACAAGTGCAGCTAATAGGTTTTTCTCTTGCTTATCTCAACAGTTGATGATGAGCAGTTTAAATGGTTGAAATGAAAAATGCAGACTGATTTTGAACATTCAAACCGCACAGTTTCTTTATGTAATTAGCTGTTATAAGTAAATAAACACAGCAGAATATATTTGGCCAAAAAAATTAAAATTTACTCCTTTAACATGCATGTTTGCTTAAATTTATTATAAATATGGTTATATGGTCAGTAAATTTGATGCCATTGCCATGGAGGTAAATATTAGGAATAAGGTAAATAGCATGGAAATGCATCTATTGGCCCTGGAAAATACACCATATTCTGTTAAACAGTGGTAAATAAAGCAGATTATAGGAGTATATTTAAAAAACAAAAATTCCCCCTCACAAAAACTGTTTAACTTTGTTTATTTAAATTAGTTTATTGTAATGTTATTTACAATTTCTTTGTATTTTATTAAGTGAAATACTATCAGTATACTTATCATACTATCAGTTTCTGTTGAAAATGTTTCAGAAGTAAATTATGGGTCCCCTTTTAAGCATACCTGTCAACCCTCCTGTTTTCCCCGGGATTCTACCGTATTTTACAGTTCTATCCTGCTATCATCCCGTAAAGGTATCCCGTATTTTCAGTCTTTCTCTGAAGGGTGGCAAACAAGCCGAGCCTCCCTATACGCAACCCATACCGCTGAACCACCAGGGGCCGCCCCTTGCTCTTAAATGTAAGTCTGTTCTGTGCTTTCGCTTTGTTTAGTGATGAAAACACTTTGAAATAAATATAAAAACGGCGGGATTCCCTTTCCTTTTCATTACAGGTGTCGTCTCCCCTTTATATGCAATCTGTCACGTAACAGAATCAAAAGAGAGGTTTGTGCAGTTCAACTCTGTCTTTTAATAGTGACATTCAACAAAGGCAGTCTGTCGTTAATTCAGAGGAAATAAACACAGATCTGGATCTTCAAAATCAAAACTCAAAAGGGGCCACCCACGGCTGGGAGCGAGAGAGAGGGAGAGACGATCGGTCCGTGCCCACCACTGCGATGCGGGAACCTCTGACCTCCGGGTGCTGATGGTCAGAGCACAGTCAACAGTTGAGCAACAAGCTGCGGCAATCTTAACATGCAACAATGAACACAGGAGGGTGATTAACAAGATTTGACGAGACGAGACAAATGATGATTTGATCTGATATTTGTGGAAGACAAAATACACGGAGAGCAAACGCACAGAGCAGTCGCTGATCAGCGCTCGCGCTGATTGCAAGCGCTGACAGCTGGTAGGAGAACACAGAGGGGAAAAGGTTAACAAACAACAAACCAGATTCATGACACAATCCTCAAAACAATCTAATGCAGGGGTGGCCAACCCTGTTCCTGGAGAGCCACCTTCCTGCAGATTTCAGTTGCAACCCATATCAAACACACCTGAACCAATTATCTAGGACCTGAACCCCACGTGAAAATTACAGCCAGGTGTGTTTGATATGGGTTGCAACTGAAATCTGCAGGAAGGTGGCTCTCCAGGAACAGGGTTGGCCACCCCTGGTCTATAGCGATGCATGACTGTCAGCTGACGCGCTCCATAGTGATAAATAGACGCTGTTTCCTGTGCAGATTCTGTACTCGTGATTTGAAGAGGAGAAAATGTCTGGGTGTTGGGTGCGCGTTTAAACAGATACACACAACTAATAATAATAATATCTAAAGATGTCGATCTTGGTTGGGTTTTCTTTTTTCAAACAAAAATGAAGAAAAAAAAAAAGTTACTCAGGGGAGGACCAAAGCCAGGTTGGCGGCGCCATAACCTAACATGCTAATCACTGTACCACAACAGCTGTATATTGAAATGTGACTTATCTAGTTATATCATTAACCTGCAGGCTGCAACGTCACGAGGCTACGAGAAAATAGATAAAAAGAGCAGAGCTGTGGTAAAATAATGAATAAGAAGGCTGTGGTCAAGTAAATAAATAAATTATTTTTAAAAAGTGTGACTGCTGAGAGCGACAGATTCTGGAGCTAGGGACACCGGCCCTCGCGGCCAAAAAACGGACCGGCACACCAGGAATTCTCCCGGTCCTCCCGATTAGCCAATCCAGGCCTGATAATAATAATAATAAAACATATTACTGACCAATTATCTGTTTATTTACATCGAAACAGTCAGCCAAGTGAGCGTATTCAGTAATTTGGGGACTTTTTAAAGGGGCATACATGCCTTATTTTTACATCCCAATGTTGACAGGCATGCTTTTAAGGGATAATTGGTCCCACATTATATTAAGTGTTGCTTATACCTATGAACTTACACGGTAACTAGATGTGTAAGTAGTATGTAAATACAGTGTATGTGTAATGGTGACGCTAGAGGCCGTGGTCTTTAGACTCCTTGCTAAAGCAACCAACTCCCATGCGGAAGGTCGCAGGTTCGATACCAGCTTGGACACAGAGTACACATAAAAGTACACATCTGTAACAAGAATTACACAAGTGGATTGTGTAACAACAATATGTGCAGGTGTTCTCCCACTTCCACACCAGTTTGCATACCTTGTACTTCTGAACACTGTATTGGAATAAGAATGGCAGAACTAACACTGCATTAGCAGGTTTCCCCTTGTGATACCAGTGTAATTACAGGGTAAATCATCAGGAATTGTCCACTTAACATAAAGTGTAAAATGGTCACATATTACTGTGTAATATATATAACCTATGCCTTTGTGCAACTGTTTAACAACAGCAAACTTTTGGCAAAAAAGTATAAGTGTATATAGAAATACACAAATGCCTTATGTTGTTTTAGGGTAAACTGTTGAATCACATCAGTAATTCACATTATCAAAGGTTGTGTCAATAATCTCCTGTTACACATTTGAACTTGCACATATTATTGTGTTGTTACATGAGTGTAGTTACACCAGTATTACACAAGTAAATACTATGTACCAGTGTGTACATACACCATAGTTACATACTACACATCTAGTTACCATGCAAGTTCACATGTAAAAGCGACACAATATGGTGGGACCAGATAATTTGTACATTAAAAATGTTTAAAGGAGATGCATTGTCATTTTCTTGCAAGAATACAGAGTCTAAATAGAATGATGGCATTTGAAGCAAGAGACGATGATTTTTACAATAAAGTATAGGCTATTTTTAATATCACTTCAATATGGAGATTTATAAGATTAAAACCCATATATGTGGTAAAATACACAATGTTTGGTGGCTTGTTGGCCTTTTAATTTGCCATATTATTGTAATTGTCGTTCTTGTTCACACATGATGCTTTTTAGATAGATATAGAGAAACATTTTAGACAACCCGTTTCCTGGAGCTTCCCAGCAGCAATTTACTTACAAAATTAATTTTCTGTTGTGTCATAAGAACTATTAACACTAATCTGTAAAACACAACTCTAAAAAGGTTCGCTTTCATGAAGTTATACTTAGCTACGTACTTTAATTAAAGTTGAAAGTACTGCTGGATAACAGTAAAAGGTTTGCGTAAATCCACAAGAGGGCGCAGCTGAGTGACTTTGAATTAATCTTTTTTATTTAGTTCTCTACATCTTTAATATATTTCAAGCCAGTGTGCTCAAAACAGGCCCGTAGCGAGCCTGATGAAAAGAGTGGCTCTTTTTTCTCAAAAAGTAGAGCTTTTTGCAGTTTTTCGCCTTATGTTATATAAGGTTTAAATACTGCATTTTAGTGAAATTTTAAGCACTATTTTAGCTGGATTACCTTGTAGGATGGTCATAATAAAGAGGAATGGGCAAAAAAAAAAAAAATATATATATATATATATATATTTTTTTTTTAAGAACAAAAAACTACATTTTACGTGTATCAAAATAAACTACAAAATACAGCAGCCAAATGTATCAAAATAAAATACTGTATTTTGAAAATACTACAAAATACTTTTACAAGCGAGCGTGACATTTCTTTGTAAATTGTCAATATGCATATTCGATGAGTCCCTTCACCATTAAACTGACTTAGTAAAGTAACAATGACTGATGACAACAGCGTTTCTCTGAGTAAGTTTAAGTTAGAGTTGTTAAGCCAGAGCTTCTCTTCCAACTTTATTACATATTCATAAAAAATATTAGCTTGTGTTTCTCATTGATTTTAGTATAGAATGTGTAGAAATTTCACAAGGAAAGTACTATGAAGATGATCCCTTAAATCACTGTAAAAACCATTTAATGCAGATAATGAGTAAGAAGTACGATATCTCTTGATTGTGAAAACTGCCACCATCTCTTAAAAGTCTTACACATTAAATTTTTTTAATTTTGCCGTCTCGGTTCATTTAACCATTTTTTTACAGTCTATGGTTGTTATAAGTAATTCTGTATTTTAATTTTATAAGTATTCTGAGTTTTCAGAATAATCGGTGTGTGTCTCTGTGTTAAATCTGAATAAAATTACAGCTATCTCCAGTCTCCCCTATTTACTATAAATTACAACAAAACTTTTTTTCAAGTTGGTGTATGTTACAAGCAAAGGCATAACCCAATTTGTTTAGATAAATACATGTATTTAAAGTTAACATGACTGTCATCATGATGTGGATTTTGATGAAGATTTTCTCTCAAATCTATACATGGCAAACATGCATTTAGACGCATTAACGAAAGCAGGAAATATTAATTATACATCATTGATTACCAAAGAAGCGAAGGGGCATTTAATCAATAGTGGTCTTGATCTGGATCTGTTATTTAGCCAGTGGAATTAATCTTCAATTGTATTAATGAGAGCACCTTGAGTGTCAGATAGCTCAAATTACAAGTATTGACTCGCAACTCATTTATGTTTTAGCCTGATTGTGCAGAATTCAGTTTGGAACATTTTTAAAATATGCAGATTATGCAAGAGATTATGTTATGTAACAGTATTAACAGATTTCTTAGAGAGGAAACTATTTAGAATGGCAATATATACACTACCGACTTTATATATATATATATATATATATATATATATATATATATATATATATATATATATATATATATATATATATATATATATATATATATATATATATAAAACATTACAATGAATTCCTTATTTTTTTGTGGCCTCAAATGGCCACCCCTAAGATTTTTTTCTGAGGGCTCAACTGCTCTTATAGACTAAACTAAGAGTTTGAAGCGGTATTAATGATATATTTTATTTGAGTAAGTAATTTAAGTTAATATTAACAGATTATTTCAGGTATTTACCCAAAATGCTATTGACATAGCTGGTGGAAGCAGAAGATTTAAACGTTAACTCATTTCTGGGTTTTGTCTACAAAAATATGTCATGCGTCACTCTATTGCTTTCAATGAGGCCATTAATTCAATTCACACATAAGGACGTGCATTCATCTAATGAATAGCATCAAAGATTGCTTTTTGTGTCAGCTCTTCCACCTCTGAATGCTTCATTAACACTCTATTCCTCATTCAGTCAGTTTTCTTTCTTTTAGACTACATATTAGATGCGGTGTAAATATCAATGCATATTTCTGCAGAAGGAATAGTGAAGGTACATGCTGGCCACTTTATTTCAAGCCACCCATAAATGCAGGAAAAGATTAAAGTGTAAATCCTCCTGTCAAGGAGTCGCTGCGTTAATCTCAGTTCAAGTCTATACATTGCTTTTTTAACTAAATATAAACATGCGTAAGTACTTATTCGCTCATACAGATTTCTCATTTCCCTGTTTATGTTACGCATATGATTTACAGGATCATTTCCGGAGGCTTCTGTTGTAAAATTTTTAGTATTGTCTCGGTGGTTGGAGTCTCTCAACCGGTGCAGCCATAAAAGTCAATGAGGAGAAACAACACACAGTAGATATTGATACTCACACTTGAGCTTATCAGGATGAATAAACAGCGAGAAAGCCATTGCAGATCATACAAGCACAAACAGATTGGGCAAACGTTCACGTTATGATAACTCTACAAATATCAGACTGTGAATAATGCCTTCTGATGTGGTGAATGTTGTGCAGATTGGAGTGAAATCAACCTTAGGCGCTTTGTATATTAAATGTAGATCCTTAAATATGAAAAAAAAGGGATGATGTTATAGTTTCTGATCAATATCTTTTTTACTACTGAACTTGTGGCTGTATTGATTTTAGATTTTAGTAGGATGGGGTGTAATCATTTCCCTAAGCATAAAATCAAATTATATTAAGTATCGTAAAACTACAGGAGAAGGGAACAGCAAAAATAATAGATATGACAAAATAAACAGATTAGAAGAAAGAAAACAAAATGAAGGAAGTAAAATGTCTCACACAGCAGTAAAAAAGAAAACAGTTTTTTGTTGCAATATTCATATTAAACAGTTAAACTCTGCTATTATTTTGGGATTTCCGCCTGGTTTTTGCCTACCTAAATTTAAAAGCTTCCCAAATCCACGTGCAGAGGTGTAAATGCAAAAATGTGGTATAATTTTTAAGAAAACCCTTTGAATTTTCATAAAAACTATTGAACGTGTTTAAAAAAAACTGTATATGTTGTCTTTGTCATAATAAACACTTAAAAAAAGCTTTGAATCCACTGCTTTTTGTATTTTTTTTTAACTCAAATTTGAAAGTGTACCTTTTTGGTTTTGTGTGGTTTAGCGTGCTGTAATTCATTTTGGTGGTTCCTGCACATGTATGTAATCATAGGGAAAAAAGAAAAATGTCTCTACCATAATCTATGCAAAAGTTATTGTATTGTATTGTAACTGATGAGAGGTGCTGTACAAGTCACATGGATCGATCATTGTTTTTATATTTCACTATTCTTTTGTTTGATAAAACATAATTCACAGTGTTTGGACCACGTCAGACATATGAAAGGATTACTTATGCACATCATCTCAAAAACAGAGGAGAAATGGCCCTGAAGCACACAGCATAAGGTAAGAGATGACAGCTGTCTGTGCTATCTGGGGCTACTTATTGTTCATAAATGTATTGTTTTCACTTCTGCGGCATAGAAACACCTTGATTCATTCGACAATTGTTTGACATGTGAATAGAATTCAGTAAAAAGAATGCTAGAACCGTATGAGCACTGGCAAGAGCTTTCATTTGAGCTATAACTTGTACATGTGTCATATGAAAAATATAAAAATAAACCAATGTTCAATACCCAGCTCGGGTATCCAAAATACTGTGTATTTAAGTGTAAATAATTTTTGTACAGTAGAATAAAAACCAAAGTGATGCATATGTGCATAAAATATAGATTCTATACTTTCAAACTAAACCACTTAAGGGGGTCTGGTGCAATGCTAGCCCTATAAATCTTAAAGCGAAAGTCGGTGACGTCACAGAGAAGGTACCAGGTCCGAGGAGTTTAACTGGTTAAACATTAATATTTCATCATATTGAGAGCCAAGTCTCCATTTTGCTTTGACCTTTCTTCTATAAATACAAAAAGCAATGTTTAAAAATACTGTTCCTCAAAAAAGATATGAAGACATTCGGATATTTCACCTTCAAAAGTGCATAACATAATTAAAATCTCCGATCCCTCATGCAGCACTGCATCAAGAATCCTCATTCATCTATGAGCGATCTCACCACATGAGCTCAGGACTACTTTGGCAAACCTTTGTTGAGTACCACAATACTTAGTTACATCCACAAATGCCAGTTAAAACTGTACTGTGCCAAAAGAAAGCCCTATGTTAACAGTGTCTAAGCACGTTGACTTTTTAGGGCTCAGAGACATCTGGAATGGATCATCACCAGTGGTGGAAAGATAACTGAAAAATCATGCTTTAATAAAAGTACCATTACTTGCCTAAAAATGTAGTGTGAGTAGAGTAAAAGTATCTGTTGTAGATATTACTCAAAGTATGAGTAAAAAGTATCCCTTTTAAAAGTACTCAAGGGTAGTGAGTATTATGCTGTAAAAAGCTGATGCATTTACATGTACTTTTTGCATGTGTTTTGTAAATGTTACATGCTGTAGTGCATTGAGTCATTGTCCAGCAGGCACACAATGTCATAAGACGTTATTATTAGGTTAGATTTAGGCTGTAATGTCAGGTAACTAAAATTCACTGTCTAGTCAGCATCTAGGGAAATTTATTCATCAGGTATATGACATCTAAAATCCAACATCTGATAGACATCATAGTGGTAACGTTCACACAACGTTAAGTTGTAACATCATTAGAGGTTGATATTTGGTTGCTTTTAGGTTGGACATTGACGTTGCCCTGATGTTGAGTCCTGACGTCAATCTAATTTTCATTTTCAAACAAACTGCAACATCGCCATGATGTTAGGGTACAATGTCAAATTGACGTCATGTTGATGTCTTGTGCCTGCTGGGTGTTTAAGGCCATTTCGGTCATCATACAGTAAACATCCATCATCTTCTCATTAGTGACATGGATCTAAACAGCCTCTGGGTCAATGTGTGTAAAGATTACATCTTCTTGGACACTTTTAATGCTTCCAAACAATTATAAAGTGCCCATGTCTTGAGATAATTCATTACGATGCCACTCAAAAACAAAACAAAATAAAAACACTCTGAAAAACCATTCAATTACAGTCATTTAAGTATTTGTAATTAATTACTTTACACCACTGATCATCACACAGTGGAAACATGTACTGTGGTCAGATGAATCTGTATTTCAGGTATTTCAGGGGAAAAATGGACGCGGTGTGATCCAGACCAAAGAAGAAAAGGATCATCCAGACTATTACTAGCAACAAGTCCAAAAGCCAGGGTCTGTCATGGTATAGGTTTGTGTCAGTTCCCTTGGCAATGCAACTTGCACTTCTGTGATGGCACAATTAGATTTTGGAGCATACCATGCTGTCTTCTTTTCTAGGGACACCCATGCATATTTCAACAAGACAATGCAAAACCACATTCTTCACACATTACAAAGTCCTGGCTGGGAAGGAAGAGGATAAAGGTACTTGAATGGCCTGTCTGCAGTCCCGACCGGTCTCCAATAGAGAATGGGTGACGCATTTTGAAGCACAAATTGCGACAACAAAGACCCCATACTGTTGCCCACCTTAAGACTTGTTTACAGGAAGAACAGGACAAAATTAGAGCTGAAACACTTCATCACTTGGTGTCTTCAGTCCCTAAACGTCTGTTAAGTGTTGTGAAAAGGATTGGCAACATTACAAAGTGGTAAATGCTTCACTGTTCCAACTTTTTTAAAATGTGTTACAAGAACCAAAATTGGACTATGTGCTTATTTTGAAACATCAGAAAACAATAAAGAAATAAAAGATTATGGATGACAATGTTTCAAACTGAAAAGTTGGCATTCAGTGACATGACTCAAACATTGATTTTACCATTACATATTTGAATAAACATTAAATGTTGGAACGAATAAGTACAAATTACCCTTATTAAATACTGGCATTGTTTATTATAATTTATAAAGTGTTATATCATTCTACAAGGCGACACAGTGGCGCAGTAGGTAGTGCTGTCGCCTCACAGCGAGAAAGTCGCTGGCTCGCTGGTTCGAACCTCAGCTCAGTTGGCGTGTCTGTGTGGAGTTTGCATGTTCTCCCTGCGTTCGTGTGGGTTTCCTCCGGGAGCTCCGGTTTCCCCCACAGTCCAAAGACATGCGGTACAGGTGAATTGGGTAGGCTAAATTATCTGTAGTGTATGAGTGTGTGTGTTTGTGTGTGTGGATGTTTCCCAGAGATGGGTTGCGGCTGGAAGGGCATTCGCTGCGCAAAAACGTGCTGGATAAGTTGGCAGGTTCATTCCGCTGTGGCGACCCCGGATTAATAAAGGGACTGCGGTGACAAGAAAACGAATGAATGAATATTATTCTACATTCGTAAGCCTACCAAACACCTATACCCAACTACTACCTTAATAAGTATTAATAAGCATCAAGTCAATACTTTATTGAGCCAGAAGTCTTAGTTCAAGGTTTGTAAATTGTGAAAATGGGCTAAATGTTTTTCAGCTATCGATAAACTTCCGGTGAATAGTTCATGTGACTATTTTCAGTTTTAAGGTTCCTTTTATGGCATCGATAATGTAATTTATTTAAAATATAATCACTTAAATAGACTAAAGCATTTTTCTTAGCAGCTTTTCACTCATCATAGCACACGTGCTGCTGATGATGTCGCAATAAAAGTGATCTGATTTTATTGAAGAAACTCCATTGAAAATAATGTGATAAAATAAATTTGAACAATAAAATTTAATGCAGTGATTCCCCTCCATTCTTCTTATCAATCAGGGAGTGAAGAATATTGATTTGTAAAGAAACCAAATCTTAAATGTGGTGATTTTGTAATGTAACAATTCACTACAGCTAAAAGTGCCTGTGCATATACCCCATTGTGCCTTAAAATAAAGCTATTTCCCATGTCTGGTTCAAATAAGTGTTTGCTTACTTATAATAAAATCACTATGCCTTATAGTTATTCTTAAATACTGCAGTACTCTTGCAATGCTTTTGTCATTCAGTCTAACAGGATCAAGAAATCATGTTAAAATCAAATCATCTGGCAGTCTGTGACATCATCAAAAGGCATCCCGAAGAGCCTGCATGTTGTGTTACAGTAAAGTCAGTTTAATTTGATTATAGCTGCATAACCTATTCACACGACTCTATAATATGCACAAGCAGAAAACAGGAATAAAGTGGGTATTTCCTTTATATGCTAAACTTCTAGCAAAATATCTCTGCTAGCAAAAAATGTAGCGAAATAAAATGTAATTACATTCTTAAGCCTTGTCAACAGAATGAAAGCCTATAGTTAAATGGCTCTGTGGTGAGTTTTAAGGGGTTTCAATGAGGACTTTTTTCCAGAAAGAATTTGTTCTTCTGTACCAAGTGTAAAATTGACTTTTATATTATATCAAGGTGAACTATTAAAATTCCAATAAAAAACACACCATAAAAAACAAATCTGAGCCGAAATGTATGCAGTTTGCCTTAACACAGGCAATATTCCCACCCTCTAATGTCTTGTTCTGTTTTTGCATTATGCTATCAGCGTTACTTTGTTTCTCTCAGGTCATCAAGCTCTTTCAGGTCGCCTCTGTGGACTGAATCAGTAAACATGCTAGGCTGCTAGCAAAGCACTCTGCTCACATTAGTGCGTCCATAACGCATGATAAGACTGATAATAATTCCGTGTTCCCCTCTTTCTGCCTGTAACGTTATCCTTGAGACAGGAGGACAGCCATAAATGCAGGAAGTTTGAGGAATCTGTTTGCGTAAGCGGAAGATCGTACAGTAGCAAAGTTTAAACTATAAATGATTGCACCTTTTCATAAATGGTCATAAATGGCTTTTTAGTTTTTCAGCTTGGCTCCTTTCTGTCTGGGTGATGACAGTGAACTTCTCACACTCTTTGTTATGCTTTCTTTTTTGTTTGCTGAGCCTTGTCCAAACATGTCTTAATACATATGCACTCGACAAAGCTTAACATTTTAAAACATCTATATATTTAACTGATGTGCACTCTGAGTAAATCCATAAAATAAGCCCAAATATAAAGTATAAAGAGAAGAACTATTCTATGATTTAATTGTTGGTTGTTGGTTGTTGGTTGTCATACCTGATGAATAAATGTTAGTATTTGACATCAAAATAATGTCCTTAGATACTGGCTAGACATTGAATTTTGGTTACCTGAAATCACAACCTAAATCTAACCTAATAATAACGTCTTATGATGTCGTGTGCCTGCTGGGCAACGACTCGATGCACTACAGCATGTAACATTTACAAAACACATGCACAGATTACATGTAAATGCATCAGCTTTTTACAGCAATGAATTGTCAAAGGATTGAGTTGCTTGTAGAATTTTTAAGGTTGAAAATGAACAATTTTTTATGATTATTCAATTTTAAAATGTTCTTCATTGTAACAAAAGTTATAGTTGTTAGTTATTGTATTAGTCATTTTACTTAAAAAGTGAGTAAAGCCCTTGTAAGTTGAAACTGTTAATAATGTAATTCTTATAATTATACACGTCATTTACTTAATTATTTTAAGGCAACAGGTTAACTCATTTCTTAAAGTAAAGTCAACTAATTACTTTTAGCATGTAGCAAAAACTGCTGTGCATATATGAATCTGTCTGGTATTGTTATATCAGCAACACAAATCAAAATACATTCAAGTATCAGTCATGACGCCTAACATATTTTTCAGTCCCAAGCATTCTTTGTTTATCTGAAATAATAATAAGATGCTAAAACTGAAACAGTGTTGGGGGTAATGTATTGCAAGTAACGCGAGTTACGTAATAAAAACACTATAGAGTAAAGTAACGCAATACTTCAAAAAATTAAGTAATAATATTTGAGTTAGAAAATGCAATGGGAGTTACTTTTTAGTTTAGTTAATTCACTTTTAAAAAATTGCTGAATTAAAATGAACGTAGTCATGTTGGAGAGAAAGCAGGAACAGACAGAAATGAAGATGGCAGAGCCTTACTTTCTGTGATGGAAAAATTCTCATTATTTTGAGTGCATTGGTAAGGAAAAGAGGATTTTCTGAATAGACAGTGACTTTACTTCACTAATAAGACAAAAAGTACAAAAGTAGCATTGCTTTAAACTTTCAATAATCTGTATGTAGAGCCGGTCATTCTCAGATAACATATCGAACATTCACTTTTTATGTTTTTTTTTTAAGATGAATGAAGGTTATACAGTGTGTTGTTAACTCTATTTAAAAATAGATACATATAAAAACCTGCAAGTTCTGAAAGTTATCAAGCCTCAGCCAAGTCAGAAAAAGTAACACAAAAGTAACTCAAAAGTAATTTAACCAGCCTGATCTCACGAGGAAACGAAAGTATTTTACGTTTTGTCAGTTCAGTGGGTAATTCGTACAAATTCGTACGAGTTCAGTCGTACGAAAATGTATGATTTAAAAAAGGAGGCGTGGCACCTAAACCCACCCCTAACCCCAACACTCATTGGGTGATGAGAAAATCGTACTAAATTGTACGAATTAAAGCCTGATTTATACTTCTGCATCAGGTGACCGGCGTAACCCATGGCGCATGCAACGCGCATGGCTGTGCATTTATACTTCTGTGCGCTGTATCTGTCGGTTTGCATTAACACTTTCGAAGCGTTGCCTGCGCCGTGAGTTACGCCGGTCACTTGACGCAGAACTATAAATCAGGCTTTACGCCGGTCACTTGACGCAGAAGTATAAATCAGGCTTTAGATCGTACGAATTTATACGAATTAGCCACTAAACCAAAAAGTTACGAATTGCCGTGAGATTGTGTTGAATTTAACACATTACTTACCATAAAAAAGAACAAAGTAATGCAACTAGTTACTTTTTGGAGGAGTAACTCAATATTGCGATGTAATACTTCCTAAAGTAACTTTCCCCAACACTGTTACAAATGATGCCATCAATGAATTTCACTGCCATCCACAGATTTGACATCACATTGAATGACGAAATATATTCTTCAGTTCATATCGCAGGCTGTCAAAATGATATTAAACAGTAAGCTTGACCCTTTAGTGTTCAGTAATTAGAAATGATGCTGGTAGAAAAAAAAATAAAAGTAGAAAAAATATCAATAAAAAATGTAAATTATTTTAGACATGGACCACATTTGGGTCCATTATGGACCTGTGTGGTGATTGTATTTTTATTTTATTTTTTCAAAACAATCTAACTTAAGATATACAATATGATTGCCTCAAAGTAATTGTGCTGTTAATCTTTGACATATTCAACACTTTGATTAACAAAGGGGGAAAATCAGCATTTACATGGAAAATAACAAATATTTTTCATTAAAAAAGCAGCTGTGTCATTTTGTAAACAAACCAGCATTTAAAGAGTTAACATTCAGAACATTTTATAATTGTTTGGTAATTATATATAGCCTATAAATAAACAGATAAATAAATATTGTACTTTAAACATTTGAGGAACTTTTTCAATTGATGTAGGGTTAAATTACTTAAATGCACATTTTAAAAATGTGACAGACGACACAGATCTCAGTGTGTAAATGTAAGTGTCTATATCAGGGGTCACCAACCTTTATGAAACTGAGAGCTACTTCTTGGGTACCGATTAATGTGGAGGGCTACCAGTTTGATAAACACTTCTCAAATAACAAATTTGCTCAATTTACTTTTAAATATACTTTATGTTTTTGGTAATAATTAATGATACTCATCCATGTGAAGACACTGATCATGTTAATGACTCTCACAAAAGTTATCAACAATAATTTAACAGGGTAGGAAATACCCTGTATTTAATGTATCAATGTGCAACACTTTATTTTTATATATTTTTGCAAATTATTACATTTTTAAATGATTACTTCTATATTAGATTTAGCTGGTAAGTGGCACTATGGTGAGCTATTTTTAGAGCAGGCCTGCGGGCAACACATGTGAACCTCGCGGGCACCATGTTGGTGACCCCTGGTCTATATATCATACAGTGTAAAAATACTTAACACTAATCAACAGTTAACAGCTCATGATTCACTGTTTTTCTGTATTTCACTTTCAGATTGCATTATGAGATCTTGGTCTCTGTAATGTTAATTTAGAAAAGTTTAAAAATGTGCCTTTAACTGAGCGTTTAGTAGTTTTAAACTACTTATTGTGTAAGAACTATACAAGTTGGAAAAAGGCAGCACACAGCCCCATTTTCTTGGTACTGTAACTTATATGGGCCAAGGCCAACCCAGACAATATAAAATTTCAAAAAAATAAAATTTCAGTACAAAATAAAAAGTTGTTGGAACAAAAAGATCAAGGATCTATAACTGGGAATTGTGACCAGGCACTCAGTTAAATGGTATATAAACGCCCTCTTCACACTTGCCAATGCCCACTATTGTGCTGTTGTATTGACACATCTTAAACGTCCCAGAGGGAGATATATAGCCCAGCTGATATATAAATGAAATAATCTCTTTATATGACTCCAAATGCCACTCGGCTCAATTGATTTCCCAAGAGAGTCTGCCTCAGATTACAGAACCATCTAACTCTTTCTTCTTCGATTAGAACAAATAAATACCAGCTGATGTGCTGTGAAAGATTTACTACGGAAATGTGCTTTTGGGCCTGGTCTGGATCATTAAGTTGTTGCCATGAAATAATTATGAGAAAGAAGCACCAACTGGCCAAATTCCCTCCATCAGCCCTTACCCATCATGGCCCCCCTAATCATTCCCATCCTCTGAACTGGCTGTGTCTGTCTCTCCACTCCACCCTCAGCTGATGTGTTGAGCGCATTGGCACCATTGTCCTGTGTCTGTTGTCACATCATCCAAGTGGATGCTGCAAACAGGTGGGGGTGTGGAGAGACCCTCCTAATGATTGTAAAGCGCTTTGGGTGTATGACCATACACAATAAATGCGCTATATAAATGCACACATTACATTAAACTCTTCAACAATACAACGTTTTGACAAAAAGGTATCCTAAAACATCACTAATAAAAACTACTGAAGGAAAATGTGATGCTCCAGATTGATCAATGTTAATTTAAGAGATGAAATTTTATTAAACCCAAAACTTTTAGTCTTTTTACGAATCTTTAAAAAAATTAGTTAAGCAATAACTGAACAACAAATTGCCCATTAGCCGACATTCATGATAAAGCAGTTTTCAAAAATAACAGAACAGAACAGAAAAAAATGCAGGATATTGAATCAAGTACATTAACACAACAACAGACACAAATGAAAACCCAGGGCTATATATGCATAAGGGAAAAAGTAAAACAGGTGATAACAACTGGAAGTGTAGTGCAAGTTACTTAAAAATATTACAAATTACATCATTAAAATTGTATTTTAATTCCTTTTACTATGCCTGAAACTGATTAAATTTTTGTTAAAGTATTTGTTTAATTGAATCAATGCTACTTAAATTCCCTATAAATCTCAACACATAAACATAATAAATTAAACTTTAGCCTCAGTTTTACACATGGTCCTTTAGACGTCGACATGAAACAATACCAAATATGAAGTGCTGGATCTGGTAAAACGTGAACGCACCTTTCCATTCAAACACTAGCAGAGTGCGGGTGTGTGTGGATCATAAATGAAGACAAGTGAACATTCTGATGATTAATGCAATAATGTACCCTGCAACAGGGGATTCGTCAGCATTTGTTAAAGGAAGGATTAGAAAGACTTGATGTATGGGACTTTGTCAGAGCTTGACAGGATTTATCAGTATACAGTTCATAGATCAGTTTATTCTTTCATTTTACAAGTGTAAGTAAGTGCAATTAAAATTGTTGCCTCGTTTTCCCTAGCTTGCAAAATATGCATTTAATTGTGTTTTGTTACTTCTAATCGCTCCATGTGGCTTGTACTGTATTTGGTTTATATTCTCATATCGCGTCTAAAACCACTTTTTAAATGCGGCAGGTGACGCTTTAAGGACAAACTGAATTTAACAAATGTAATACATCTGATATGTAATACCATTTTAATAACATAGTATTCTTTAGTTGACAAACTGAATTACTTTGCAAACTAAATCATTTCAAAGATATGTTTCTTCAATCAAATCATTGTATCTTAAGCATGTGCAGTCATCTTAATAAATGTAACTTTCTTTAGTTTACCAACAGAATTAACTAGCAAAATATATTTGTATAACAATTTTTTTTTATTTCTCCTCTAAATTATTTTTTACAGAACTGATTATTTTTATTTAGCATTTAAGACAAGTAATATATAACTACCTGTAATTAAATTACTTAAAATGGACAGAAATCCAATAGCTTTTAAAAAGATTTAATTAAAGCAATTTAAGACTTAATTTAAGTAATTTAATCACAATAATTGATACTTTGTAAATAATTGCCAACAGAACTACTAAAACAACTCTTTCGGTGCTGTGGCAATCAGCCAACATGCACAATAAAAGAGTTTTCAACAATAAAAATAAATATTAAGAATATCAAAATAAATAAATATATAAATAAAAATAAAAGATGAATTAAGCACATGAATACAAACTATAAATATTAAGTCTACACTACTAAAAACAAGAGCAGATTACTGTGATGTTCAGACTATGTTCACACTTATTAAGCTGACAGTCAACAAATCATGATTGTCAAGAAAACACATGCAAGACAAGGTCCTGACTCTCTGTGGTCATTAAAAATCCTATGGCACTTCTCGTGAAAGAGTAAGGGTTTAACCCCGGTGTCCTGGCCAAAGTCCCTCTATCGGCCCATACGATCATGGCCTCCCAATCATCCCCATCCACCAAATTGGCTCTATCACTGTTTCTCCACTCCACCAATAGCTGGTGTGTGGTGAGCGCACTGGTGCCGTTGTCCTGTGCCAGCCGTCGCATCATCCAAGTGGATGCTGCACACTGGTGGTGGTGTGGAGAGACCCCCTCATGATTGTGAAGTCCTTTGGGTGTATGGCCATACACAATAAATGCGCTATATAAATACACATTACATTACTTCAAACTGGAAATGGAGCACGCAAAACAATTGCAAATGTGCCACACAAAATAGATTGGGAAAAGCATGTGCAGATGAGCCAACCTATTGGTCTCATGTCAGCTTTGCAGCTTCCCTCTCTGCCACCCCAATGCTTCACTCTTGGCTGATTCCTATCTCTGTCAAGGACGGGGGAGTTCTGTGGGTTTGGGCCAAATTCCTGAGCCTGATGCCCTCTGACAGCTTCCCAAATGCGCATGCATACATTAGCATATCTTACGTCATGTGAACTTGAGAAATGACATTAAGTGGCGGTTTTGTGAAAATTTGCTATTGTGTAAATCCCCCAAAGAACAGCTGGTTGTTTTCTCTCACTTTGAGCTGCAGGCGAGATGAGGCCAAAAAAGATCAATAGACATTTTATTTTAGAGGCTTAGAGGACAATCCAGTACAAAAGTATAAAGTACAAAACACATTCATATGAGTGAAAGTAACTTAATTACTTGACTAAATATGTTTATTTAAATATCAGTATGGATTCAGTTCATTGGCTAAATATATCCAGTACATTTCCAGATAATTATTTCAGTTAAAATGCAATTTTTTAATAATAAAGGAGCTAGTTTAATTAAAGATTTAGCAGTTTTGTGAAGCGTTCTATTAACTACTATTAAAAAGCATATCATTTAAAAATATAAAAGAAGACTAATAAACATAACCAGAAAGAAAAGAATGTTAAATTTTTTCTACTTAATTTCTAATTAAACTTTTACTCGACATCCATGCATTACATACTGCAACACCTCAACAGACCTGCAAACTGAGCATCTTAATAGTCAATATCCTCATAGTCTGATCTTCTCTCATATTAAGTGACTCAGCTCTCTGTGTCCTTCAGCTTTCTGACAGACATGCAGCAGCTCATGAATCTGTAGAAACCTACATCCAGGACCCTCTAAATTTAGCACTGAAGCACTTCAGGGTTATGTGCTCTCGCCACTGCTATTCTCCCTTTATACAAACTGCATCTCTGCAGACCCTTTTGTCAAGCTCTTGAATTCGACACTATACTCATTGGCCTCATCGGGGAAGTTGAGCAACAACCTAGAGTTCAACAACCCCAAAACAGTGGAGATGGTTGTGGACTTCTGTAGAAAGACTCGTACACTCCCCATCA